>NC_037689.1:132146400-132394556 GCF_003255815.1 Theropithecus gelada
CTTTTTTTTTTTTTGAGACGGAGTCTTGCTCTGTCGCCCAGGCTGGAGTGCAGTGGCCGGATCTCAGCTCACTGCAAGCTCCGCCTCCCGGGTCTACGCCATTCTCCTGCCTCAGCCTCCCGAGTAGCTGGGACTACAGGTGCCCACCACCTCGCCCGGCTAGTTTTTTGTATTTTTTTAGTAGAGACGGGGTTTCACCGTGTTAGCCAGGCTGGTCTCGATCTCCTGACCTTGTGATCCGCCCGTCTCGGCCTCCCAAAGTGCTGGGATTACAGGCTTGAGCCACCGCGCCCGGCCGGAAATATGCTCTTTACAGAGGTAATCAAGATAAAATGAAATCATTATGGTGGGCTCCAATCCAATATGACTCATGTCTTTACAAAAGGGGAAAATGTGGACACAGAGACAGACACACACAGAGGTAAGACAATGTGAGACATGTAGGAAGAAGGCGGCCATGTGCATCACTCCAGTGATGCGCCTACAACCCCAGGAACGTCAAGGATTGTCGGCAAATACCAGAACTAGAAGAGGCTTCTCTAGAGCCGTCACACAATATGGCCCCGCCGACACCTTGATTTTGAACTTCCAGCCCCCAGAGCTGTGAGACAATACATTTTTTGTTGTTTTAAGTCACCCAGTTTATGTACAGCAGCCCTAGCAAACTAACAATTATATCTTCCTAACAAATGGAACAGACACACGTGCCTCCTTTCTGAGATAGGAGCCTGCAATTATTAATGTTCTGACTCCGTGTTTTGTTACAATCTTAAATTCCGTTTAGAATTAGAAATATGATGAGGCAACAAGGAATAGAGACAAAAACTTAGAAAGAAAGGGGCCAGTTAAAAGTGGTGTTGGTGCTGATATTTGATGCCTACAGGAGAAACTGAACTAGAATTGCACTGTAGTATCAGGGAGACGTTCCCAGTATAAAAGTTGTCCAAAAATGGATGGGGAAACCTGGAGTGAAACTAAGATCTCTTTGTTCCCTGTAGGCATTCAGTTAGAGGCTGGCTGGCCACTTGTTGGGGTGACTGGAGAGGGAGATCCTGTCCTATATCAGAGGCTAGAGTAGATGGTCTTTGGCCGGGTGTGGTGGCTCACGCCTGTAATCTCAGCACTTTGAGAGGCCAAGGCAGGCAGATCACCTGAGGTCAGGAGCTCAAGACCAGCCTGGCCAACATGGTGAAGCTCCGTCTCCACTAAAAATACAAAAATTAACTGGGCATGGTGGCGCATGTCTGTAGTCCCAGCTACTCGGAAGGCTAAGGCGGGAGAATTGTTTGAACCGGAGAGGGGCAGAGGTTGCAGTGAGCTGAGATTACACCACTGCACTCCAGCCTGGGCAACACAGAGAGAGAGGGACTTCACCAAAAAAAAAAAAAAAAAAAAAAAAAAAAAGATGGTCTTTAAGGTTCTATCACAGAATGCCTTGTGTGTGCATGCGTGTGTGTATGTGTGTGTGTGTGTGTGTAGTAGAGCGATAATTAGCACATGTATTATGAACACATGCATGCATGGGAACCCACACACATACATACATCATGTACACATGCAGAGGTTATTTATGTAGGTCTTCTCTTGAAAGTCTTACAATGTCATCGATGCCCACAGCCTCCAATCCTGACATACAGAAGATTATATAACACTTTCTAACAGGGACTTGACCTCTCAGCCAGGTTTTTGTTGTGACTGGATGTGACTGTGTATTGGTGGAAATTACAAGGAGAAGGTGGAAGGGGAGAAGGGAGGGCAGGTCATGATATAGAGGAAAATACTCAGAATGATTCTAAGTATTAGCCATTAAGAAAAAAAACCCTTAGAATGGAGCTTACTGCCCAGCCCTGAAGCCTGGGGGTGGGGCAGTGGAAATGGTCTTTCTTCTGTTTTTTTGTTTGTTTGTTTGTTTTGTGTGTGTGTGTGTGTGTGTGTTTTGAGATAGGGGCTTGCTCTTTGCCCAGGCTGGAGTGTAGTCGTGTAATCATAGTTTACTGCAGCCTCATCTCCTGGGCACAAGCGATCCTCACGCCTCAGCCTCCTGAATAGCTGGGATCACAGGCACGTGTAACCACGCCTGGCTACTTTTTTTTGAGGAAATGGTCTTTCTAAGCAGCATGGACTGTGAAAGCCTGAACTGGGGGTTCATGTGATGCCTGTCTTTGGGGGACTTACAGGAGAGCTGATCAAGAGAGATAACAGGAGGGAGTTATCTACTGGGGTGGTGCTGGGGAAATCTCTAGACAAAAGATATCCAAATTAAAGCAAATTTCTTGCACCGAATTAAAAAGGTTGGGGCTCTGATCCTTGGAACTGCAGTCTATGGAGGCCCTATCACAGTTATAGGGAAAATGTTCAAAAGTAGAAATACTTTCTATTTCACCTAGATAGTAGTAGTAGTGATGACTTTAAAAATATTCATTTATGCTTCTTTGCAATGTCTTAAGTGATTACAGAAACCAGGGGTTCTAAAATGCTTGTTTAAACATGTATGGGTTACATATGGCAACAAATCTCAAAAGACGGCACTTTTGCTTTAATCTGGATATCTTTTGTCTAGAGATTCCCCAGTCCCACCCCAATAGATAACTCCCTCCTGTTATCTCTCTTGAGATAAAATGAAATCATTTTATCCCTCCTTTTATCCCTCTTGATCCTTGCAGCTCTTCTGTAAGGGCCCCAAAGACAGGCATCGCATGTTAAAACTGTGGTAACGGGGGTCCCAGAAGGGCAGAGAGCCTTGGCCAAGATCAAGGTCAAGGTTGGATAAGTCAATCGGGGCCTCAGGCCTTTCCACTAGCCTGCCTGGCTTCTCTGCCTTACAACTCAGAGAAAAATGGCCAGACATTATAATGAATTTAATCGCCGTGAAAGAAAAGGAAAGTCCTGAGGTGGCTTGGCTTCTGGACTATGGCTCTAAAACACTTGGGTGATTCTGCTTCAGTGTCTGATGGCTGAGTTTTTAGGAGAGGGGACAGAATCAACTTTCAAACCAAGCAAACCAAAGCATAGAGGGGCTCTGGGAGCAATTTCCCATGCATGACTCAGGGAAGCTGAGAGAAGCTCTAAGATGGTGGGTGGCAGTGAGAGACAGGGACAAAACTTTCTTGAAAATAACAAGAGGAAGAATGGAGTGTTCTCAGGCTTTCACACAAGACTTGTGTCACAGGCTGGAGAGGGCAGACCCAGAGAGACCCCAGCTGAGCAAGTGGTTTGTGCTTTCCCGGAAAGCTGAGGCCTCTAGAACTTAGGACAGTGAGGGCAGATGCTCGTCCCTAGGAGGACACCCACATCCAAGAAGAGCAGATAATTCCTGTATTCCAAGAGCTCTGTGCACTTCTTTATGAACTTGCCCTGCTTCTGCTTCCACCAAACATAGCTATTTCTCAGGCCAAGCCACCAGTTCTAAAATTGATCGCACTGCATTTATGCTGGGTATAAATAGACATAGATGGGCTGTTTAATTTCCTACGTGGCTACCTTCTGCCAATTGGAGCACCCTTGGGTGTAGAAGAACACAAAGAGGTTTAAGGTAGGCAGGCCACTAGGATTTTTGAAACTTGGATATTTTGTCTTATACAAAGAGCAACAACTTTTCTATACACTCTCAAAAATAATCCTACTTTTTAAAGCTTTCTTTTTACACCTAAGTGATGAGAACAAAGACAGAAACTGAGTCCACCCACTAGACAAAACCTTTCATCGTAGGCAGCTGCTTAACTGTAACAACTGAGATTCCCACAGAAGGAAGAAAGGAAGGAAAACAGGAAGGAGGGAAATGGGTATTTGTTGAGACACTGTGTTACTGTGTTAAGGGCTGTACGTGCAGTATCTCACTTAACCCGCATAGCAACTCTGTGTGGTATTATTATTAGCTTCCTTTTATGGAAGAAGAATTGATGATAAGAAAGGTTAGGAAATTCACTAAAGACACAAAGGTCATAAGCAGCAAAGCCAGGATGAGAAGCTTCTATAGTTCTCTGTCTAGTCTATGCCAGTGCCAAGAAAGCAAACACAGTGAAGGTGTTCACAACAGAGGACCTAAGAGTGGCAATGGTTGTTTATGGGTATCAGAGTCTAGGGTTGTGGGGAGGTGGGGAAGTTAATAGCTTTTCAAGCAGGGGAAATTGAGAAAAATAGAGGCAATAAATGGGAGACAGAAATTAAAGGGCATTTAGAGTAGATAATTCTGGACCACTGTTTCTATTTTATCACTCTCTATATTTTAGACTTCTTGACAGCACACAGCCATTCCTTATTTCAATGTAACACATTTATTCCATGGGCTGCGTGCATACCCAGAACACAATGAACCTCGAGACACACTGTATATTCAGGCCTTCTCAATCTGTTTTGACGCGGGAAATGTGTATGGCTTCTGTACAAAGCCACCAGATATGGCAACCCCAAACTAAGAAGAATGGCCTGTAGACTCACCCAATAAATCTTCCTGAATGGAAAAAGGGTACCACACATTCTCAAACTCTTGCATTTGTTATGGAAGTGGAGAATCACATATTCCTGATTCCACTCTGAGGACAGGGATTGTATGTCTTTCTGATTTCATCATGTCTTTAAAAAGAATGGGCTTCTCTTGCCAAGCCTGAATGTTTGTGACACTCCAGACTTGGATGTCAGGGCTTGGATGGGAGGGAGGCAAAGAGTACAGACAGTCGAATGACTGAGTCAGTGGGCAATGTCTCATTAGTGCCATGTTGGAAACAACCAGAGCTAGGCAGCCCTAGTTCCCTGACATAAGTTGGGTTTTTACAAACATTTTACTTTGTAAAAACTGAAAAAGGGTGAGGGGCACTTACTGAGTTTGAAGAAAGCAGCAGGGTGAAAGCACCCTTCATTTCTGATTAAATCCAGTAGCTTGGGTTGCTGAAGAAAGGAATTGAGTTTATTTCCCCCCAATAATACCATCTGGCAGTTTCTCAGACTTTTTTTTTTCTTTTTTGAGACAGAATCTCACTCTGTCGCCCATGCTGGAGTACAGTGGTGGGATCTTGACTCACTGCAAGCTCCACTTCCTGGGTTCAAGTGATTCTCCTGCCTCGGCCCCCCGAGTAGCTGGGATTACAGGCGCCTGCCACCACGCCTGGCTAATTTTTGTATTTTTAGTAAAGATGGGGTTTCGCCATGTTGGCCAGGCTGGTCTCAAACTCCTGACCTCAAGTGATGCACCCGCCTCGGCCTCCCAAAGTGCTGGGATTACAGGGGTGAGCCACCGAGCCTGGCCCAGTTTCTCAGACTCTTTATGAAGAATCCTATATTGTTCGAGCTATGAACTGGCTCATAATAAGAGCTGAACAACTGTGGCACCCACCTGTTAGAAATCAAGACTGGGGTATTAAAACCAGAAGTGCTGGCCTATTAGAAGGGCCTGACCATTCTGTGTGGAAGGCAAACCTCGCCTAAACCCAGGGATTAGCATGTTCACATTGGGACAATAACTGAAGCAGGTGCTCATTCTATGGGTTGTTCGGAATCATTTTTCTGACTGCATAGAGGTAGAAGCTGAAATAGAATAAGTTCTCAGAGGGCATGACTCCAAACAGGGAATGGGGAGGGAAGGGAGGCATTCCTTATTCTTTGCTTCCTTGGAAAATGGAAAAAGAAACTGTCACAAAATGGCAGCTGCCCTGGCTCATTGGCGGTTCTGCTAAGAAACTAGGGGACAAAGAGCTGATTAAAGAAGGTCATGTTTATCTAGGGCTATGGTAATTGGAACACACCCTCACTAGTGATCTAAGTTTAAATCCCCAGCCTCTAAATAAGCAATACTTTCAAAAGGGCCACCTTATCATTATTTATAAAATAGTCTGATTTTCTGGGAGGAGTACTTCTCTTTTAAGCCTCTCCTTTAGAGATTTTGTATGTGGGAGATTATAGACTTCGAGGAGTATTATTTTTTTAAACTAAGTTTTAAAGTCACCATAGTGTTTGTAAATAAAATAAGATAAAATACAATAAATACCAAGTTTTAAGCAGCATCAATTATTTTTAAGTACAAGGGCTTATGGTTTCGCTGTCTTGTTAAGATTCTATGAACCTAGAAGGGTGACTGAAAACTTGGTGTTACTAGTATTCTTGTTCTGATTTCCCTATATGGACACATCCTTGGAACTTCCAGATATGCCTAATTGGATATTGGGGATAAGAAGTGATTTGGGTGAGGAGAAAAGGCAAGGTTATGGAGGAGACAATGACTTAGTTCACTCATGGGACAGAAATGAGCGCAATGTATTTGGACAGACTTATAAGGACAGAAAAAATGGTGGGAAGAAAGTCTAGGGAAAGAAGTTTGGAAACAATGAGGTCCTGGAGGGTTTCAGGCAGGATAGTCTAGTAGTTGAGTGCCTTTGATGTACCAAGAGAGATTTGGAATAAGACAGTGCTAACTTTGGGAATTACTTTTTAAGCATTGCTTTCATCATTTGTAAATGAGGATAATAATAACGATAACACTACATAGGGTCGTTATGATTATTAAATGATACCATGAGTGTAAAACTGTTTAGTATAGCTCCTGTCATGCAAGTGCTCAATAAGTGTTATTATTAAAATTATTATTGTTGAATATAGAAATTAGACTAAACCACACATGGAAACAGAGTTCATGAGAGCTCCTAAGCTCTCTCTTTTCAAAATGTCTGGACTTTTGATGTAATGATAAGGAGGGTTTTCTTGTTTTGTTTTTTTTTTAAAATTTTTTGTAGAGACAGGGTCTTAGTATGTTGCCCAGGCTGGACTCAAACTCCTGGCCGCAAGCGATGTTTCTACCTCAGCCTCCCAAAGCATAGGATCACAGGCGTAAGCCACTACGCCTGGCTTTTTTTTTTTTTTTTTTAATGCCCAAGGAATTGGAGATATACAGACCTAAGTTTGAATTGAGACTCTGTCACTTCCTAGCTGTGTGACCTTGGGTAAGTCCCTTCCCTTCCCTGGCCTCAGTGTCCTCATAAAATACGGACAGTTATAATAGCAACCTCAATGGGATTGGAGGAGTGAATGAGATCTGAAAAACTGCACGTACAGGGCCTGGCACAGAGCAAGTGTCCAATCAATGGGAGCTATAGAATAGGCTCAGGCAGACAGCCTGGCTGCAGGTCTCTTTCCACTCCCACCTCCCTCCACCTCCTGGTTAGTCCCAACTAGAGTCCCATCAATCTGCCACTCTCCTCAGGGGTTGCTGGAAATTCCTGGCGCAGATGTCTCCTACAGAGACGAGTTTTGGATATTCCTCCATCCACCCCTGTTACCACTGAATTATGGGGAGAGAGAGAAGGAAAGAAGACCCATTGAGAGGGAGAGGAGAAAACAAACGACTTCTGTATACTGCTGCCCTGGCTAACCCAGGCCCATGCCTGAAATAGGTGTTCGGTAAATACTTGAGGAATGTATGTACAAGTGAATGAAGAAAAAAAAAAAAAAAAAAAAGGCTGCAGGCAGGCATCCGGGCAGGGAGAGAAAGAAATCCAAGTCATGGCAAACTTTTCCTGACTATGCCTCCATGACATCTGTCTGTACAGGGGCCTCCCCTGGCTATGGGTTCACTCAATAACTCCAATTCGCTCCTTCCTTTTGCACAGATCACATACAACACCCTACACGCTGCCTTCAAGAGATCCAGATAGAAGCTTGGGGGCTCGCCACTTTGGGTTCAGAGCACTTGAATTGCTTAGCTGTGGGCAGAAATGCTGATCTCAGGCAGCCCAGCAAGGGATATCCAGATATAACCCCACCCATCATTCTGAGATTCCCTTCTTGTCCTGAGACCAAGCAGTAGGGTGCTAGACAACAGGACCCACCAGTCCACTTCCATTTTCCATTTAACACATGTAAGCAATATGACTACCAGGTTTTGATGTGAAGGATTTGCAAGTGAGTGAAGACACCTGTGCACACAGGTGGATAAACACGAGCATTGAACGTGCATGCTGACCATCCAAAGGACTGACACTGAGGATTACGCTTTTTCTGGGCAACATTTTAAAACCTTATGTGTGAGGGTTTCTCAGTGCCCTTCACAAGCTCAACTTCTGTTCCAACATTTGTTTCAAATTAGATTTCCTTCCATAAAAATACCGCTTAACGACACACATGCAGAATATGCATTTGGCTTTTCCTGGGTGTTAAATATTTTATTTGATGTGCTGATTTTGTTACTACATCACTGGAAAATTAATCCACAATGAATTGCCTGTGTGACAAGCTCTCACCACAGAAGCAACAGCGATTTGAATCTTGAATCCTGGATTCTTTATCTCTTGCTCCCTGTGAGCTCCTAGCCTCAATTTCACACCCGATCTCCTGTTACCCACAAATTCTGCAACTGACACATAAACAGGCAGAATGTCTTTCTCCCTAAATAAAAACAACAAGGAATCAGAAAAACAGGGCAAGGATTCCACCTTTCGTGATGCCACTTAAAATTTAAAAAGTATTTTAGGCCGGGCGCGGTGGCTCACGACTTTAATCCCAGCACTTTGGGAGGCCAAGGTGGGTGGATCACGAGGTCAGGAGATCGAGACCATTCTGGCTAACACGGTGAAACCCTGTCTTCACTAAAAATACAAGAGAAGAAAAAAAAAAAAAAAAAAAAAGCCGGGCGTGGTGGCAGGCACCTGTAGTCCCAGTTACTTGGGAGGCTAAGGCAAGAGAATCGCTTGAACCCAGGAGGTGGAGGTTGCAGTGAGCTGAGATTGTGCCACTGCACTCCAGCCTGGGCGACAGAGTGAGACTCTGTCTCTCATATATATATATATATATATATTTTTTTTTTTTAAAGAGAACCATTAAGCCAGATCTTGCTAACACATGTAACTTCTTGATTAGTTCCACATTCACATCATCTCTGCCTTGAGTTGGTTCTGGGGTCTGACTTAGCAAGCTTTTTAAAATCTCATTCCACATGTGCTGAGAGTGAGGGATATCTGTGAGTTGCTCATTATTGTTTAAGTTAAAAAAAAATAGTGAAGACCACAGCTGACTTCCAAAGTAGGCAACTCCAGCTCATGGGTTAATGAATGAGCCCCAGGGAGTATGTTTATGATGTTCTGAGATGGGGACTCTGAAGTGGGGGTAATTTTGGCCCAAAGGCAGCTGGTTAGGCAGCTGGTAGAGAGCAGCTGCAGGAACGGGACTATTTCTAGGGGGGGTTAGAATTTAAAGTTGGACTTGTGGACAGAACTGTTCAAGTTGAGCTGCCCCTGGGTTGAATTCTCCCCCTCAGTATAGGTTACCAGCTTATGCTTTGACATCAGATGTACAAGGAGTTGGGGGAGGGAACTAGGGGTGAAAAGAAGGACCCCTGCCTACTTCCTGAGTCACAGCATTACCGGGGAGAAGTCAGGACCCAAAGGTGCCCATTGCCATGTGCCCTCCTTCCCCTCTCCATGATGTTTTGATGGAACTTAGCATTTGAGAATGTACCGCCAACAGGGCTCTCATTTGAAATGTAAAATGTCCTTTCATAACTGTTGGAAAGGAGGTCTGTATACATAGAGAGCATCTAGGATTTGCCCGTTTCTGTGAAAAAAAATTCTTCCTGACTGTAAATCCTGTGCTCTGTAAATAATTTTTGGGTCCAAGAAGACCAACAACTTGCATTTTCCTACCCCACCGCCTGCCCTGCTTTTGAAGCCCACAGCGAGGGGAGGGGGAGAGGGCATCTGGAGGGAGGAGATGGCAAATGGATCCAAACACACATATTTATTTAGTAAACAAGCTCATCATCTCCTCAATTTTAAAATTCACTGTGAGCAAATACAAGCACAGACTTCACTTGGAAAAAAAAATGTACAGCATTCCCCTTAAAGCGATTTGGTAATTGCAGGAAGGAGAGAGCAACATTCCACCCAGGTGCTCACTACAGCACACCTGTGGGTTTGGAAACAAAGTCTCAGCTGTTAAACCTGAGGGGCTGTGAAGCCACCTTTGGATTAGGCTGTGAAAGGAAGAGTGGTAGGGGAAGGACGCAGAGGGCAGCTAGGCCCCTTCTTTCCAGGGAACTCCAAGGTCATCTTGTCGCCTTCTCCCTCTCCTCCTCTTCCTTCTCCTCGCTAACATTTTTTTTTCTCTCTTTCTTTCTTTCTTTCTTTCTTTCTTTCTTTCTTTCTTTCTTTCTTTCTTTCTTTCTTTCTTTCTTTCTTTCTCTCTTTCTTTCTCTCTTTCTTTCTCTCTTTCTTTCTCTCTTTCTTTCTTTCTTTCTTCTTTTTTTTTTGAGATGGAGCCTCGCTCTGTCACCCAGGCTGGAGTGCAATGGCATGATCTTGGCTCACTGCAGCCTTTGCTTCCCAGGTTCAGGCGATTCTCCTGCCTCAGCCTCCCAAGTAGCTGGGACTACAGCGTGCACTACCACGCCCAGCTAATTTTTGTGGTTTTCTGTTTGTTTGTTTTGGTAGAGACGGGGGTTTCGTCGTGTTAGCCAGGTTGGTCTCGAACTCCTGACCTTGAGTGATCTGCCCGCCTTAGCCTCCCAAAGTGCTGGGATTACAGGCATGAGCCACCGCGCCCAGCCCTCATTCACATTTAGGGAGTACTAACATGCCAGGCACTGCACATAGGGCTTTGTGAGCCTTGCTTCATGTAGGCTTCACAGTGTTCTGAGGTACGGGCTGTTATTATTCCCATGTGAGAGAGGAGGAAACTGCAGCCTAGAGACTTTGGGTGACTTGCTCACGCAGGTCACATCCTAGTAAGTGACCAGGAGTCAAGGCCAAGCTGAGCTCACTCCACAGCTGGTTCTCTCCCCACAGAAGTCAGACATTTCTTTAAGGCTCCCTTTGTGGGCTGGGTGCGGTGGCTGGGGCCTGTAATGCCAGCACTTTGTGAAGTCGAGGAGGAAGGTTGGATCACTAGAGGCCACGAGTTTGAGACCAGCTTGGGCAACAAAATGAGACCCCTGTCTTTACAGAAAAAAAAAAAAAAAAAAACTAAAAAAATAGCCGGTCACGGTTGTTGGCACGTATAATCCCAGCTACTTGGGAGGCTGAGCTGGGAGGATCACTTGAGCCTGGGAGTTCGAGGCTGCAGTCAGCTATGATTGTGCCACTGCACTCCAGCCTGGGTGACAGAGTGAGACTCTGCTTCAAAAAAAAAAAAAAGCCTCCACTTGTGGATCCTGTTAAGATGTTGATTGCTCTAGGGAGGCGTAGCCCTTTAAATCCCTCAGTTCTCCAGAATAACTTCATGAAGAGAGGGCCCAGGTACATCACAGAAAATGGTAAGTGGGGGAGATGGCACCAGTAAGATGCTTCCCAATTTTCCTTTTTCTCTTACTTCATTCAAGTGCTATTCATGGTGGCCTCTGCCGTGGCTCGCAGGCATCTTCAGGTTGTTCATAAGACCCACTAGCTTTTAATGAGGCAGGCAGCGAGGGGAGGGGACAGGGATTAAAATCGATGTTGTTCTGTTGCCTCCCTTCATAACCTCCAAACTACAAAAAAAGGGCACGTTTCATGCAGAATAAAACAACTGTCAGGATATTTCTTATTTTTATGAACTGGTACAGTTTTACCCCCACTTAAAAAATGTGATTGACCCTAGAAAAACCCAATTTATAAGGTTCTGGTACTTGTATTCTTTCTTAGAGCATTTTGAAGGAGGTTTATATACAAAGAGGATGCATATAGAAAAGTGATATAAAAACACCCTTGAATAGATTTTCTTTAACTATGATTTGATTAGCTTACCCCCTCTTTAGGGGGAAAGCTATCGATTTTCTAGCTGTTTTGCTGAAAAATACTCTCATCTTCAAACTCGGTAATATCTGAATCTTGCACCCCTTTTTTTCTAGAACCCTTTATTTATTTATTTATTTATTTATTTATTTATTTATTGTGAGACAGAGTCTTGCTCTGTCGCCCAGGCTGGAGTGCAGCGGTGCGATCTCAGCTCACTGAAACCTCTGCCTCCCGTAGAACCCTCTTTTCTGTTCTGTGTATGCTGGAGTTAGTCCCTCCTTGTGTGGGGAACCCACAGGAACCTGTGGTTGTTTAGTTATTGCAAAATGCTGGTGAATAAATGACCGCATCTACAGCTGGGGAGCAGGCCCAGGATGGATGTGGAGTGAGGGTGCTGTGAAGAAAATGATCTCACCAGAGCACCATTGGCCAGGAGAGAGAGGAGCCTGGAGAATACTTAAGGATGGAGAAAACACAAGCTGGAGGAAGTGAGAAGGAGACATTTGAGAGAAGGGATGAATTCAATCAAGAGTAGCAGAGAGCAGAAGAGCAGCTGGGGAAAAATGTGACTGACTTAGGGGCCCAGGGAGAAAAATGAATTCAAGCAACACAGGGCATCTGATCGAGGGAGGGGTTGAGCAACAGCTCCGGTGTCAGGCGGCTATGAGGAGAGCACTGGATACTGAACGTGGAACTCAGCCAGAAAGGACCCTGTTTCCCTGAAGGGACTGGGTGGAGGAGGTGCGGGGAACCTAGGTGGCCTGGCACTAAATCATGGTATATTGAGAAGAAAAGGCAAGCTTATGTGTGAGAGGCTAAACAGGTTGGACTTGTCCCTGAAATGTTCCGACTTTGAGCATGTTCCTCCCACCCCTCCAGTTTCTCCCACTGGTGGAATCTCTGTTTCCTAACTGGCTGGCAGGGAGGGCTCCAATCTGAGTGACAGGAAATGGGAAACCTGGAGAAGCCTGAGGAAGAATATTGGGGTCCTAAAGTCAAAGTCTAAATTGCAGCCTCCTCTCAAATCCTTTGTGCTTGCCTAATTCGCTTGTTCTCTTGGGGAAAATAAGTATAGGGGATGAAAATCATAATTTTTAGCCTGGGTAGCCAATGGTTCCATCAACCCCTGGGCTCTACTGGATGATTTCAAGGGATATTTGGTGGGTGGAAAGAAACCCCTCCAATGATGGATACATGAGTACTGATGTCTACATTTTCATGTGCAGAAGATTCCGGGCTTGGGATTCTGTACCTCAAAGAATGTACAATGGGGCCGGGCACAGTGGCTCATGCCTGTAATCCCAGCACTTTGGGAGGTCAAGGTGGGTGGATCACTTGAGGTCAGGAGTTCGAGACCAGCCTGGCCAACATGGCAAAACCCCATCTTTACTAAAAATACAAAAATTAGCCAGGCGTGGTGGGGTATGCCTGTACTCCCAGCTACTTGGGAGGCTGAGGCAGGAGAATCGCTTGAACCTGGGAGGCAGAGGTTTTAGTGAGCCGAGATCGCGCCACTGCACTCTAGCCTGGGTGACAGAGGAAGACACTGTCTCAAAAAAAAAAAAAAAAAAAAAAAAAAAAAAAAAAAAAAGTACAGTGGACCTCCAGACTCAAAGGTTAGGAAACCATTGCTTTCCTATCATTAGTCCATGTAGTCAAACAGTACTTTTCATTCCAGGGCATCCCTGTAGCTATTCAGTCTTATCCAATGTGGGATAGGGAGTTTTTTCCTCTTTTGTAAGAGAGAAAATAAATACAAATGAGCCGGGCGTGGTGGCTCACACCTGTAATCCCAGCACTTTGGGAGGCCGAGATGGGCGGATCATGAGGTCAGGAGATCAAGACCATCCTGGCTAACATGGTGAAACCCCATCTGTACCAAAAAATACAAAAAATTAGCCCGGCGTGGTGGCACGTGCCTGTAGTCCCAGCTACTCGGGAGGCTGAGGCAGGAGAATTGCTTTAACCCAGGAGGTGGAAGTTGCAGTGAGCCAAGATCGCACCACTGCACTCCAGCCTGGGCGACACAGCGAGACTCCATATTAAAAATAAATAAAAAATAAATAAATAAAATTTATTTTTCCTTAACATGATTTTGAGTAACTATGTTTAAGTCAATCAGAGTCTTGTTACCTGGCTTCATTCATCCAACATATATGTACTGAGCACCTTCTTTGGACCAGTACTGTGTTAGGTGCTGGGAATATCAAAAAGGGAACTAACACAGGGTTTCTACATTAATGGAGTTTACAGTCCCAAATGGGAGACAGGAAGTAAATAGATAAACTCACACATCATTACTTAGTATTAGATAATTGATCTCAAAAATGTGTAATTACATTTGCGATAAATGATACAAGGGTTATATGCAAGTGTTATAATAAAGAGTGCATAACAGAAGGATCTAACCTATTCTTGGGATCTAGCAAGGCCTCCCTGAAGAAGAGACTTTTTTGTTTTTTTGAGACAGAGTCCCACTCTGTCGCCCAGGCTGGAGTGCAGTGGTATCATCTTGGCTCACAGCAACCTCTGCCTCCCAGGTTCAAGCGATTTTCCCACCTCAGCCTCCCGGGTAACTGGGACTACAGGTGCAAGCCAGGACGCCCAGCTAATTTTTTGTATTTTTAGTAGATACCAGGTTTCACCATGTTGGCCAGGCTGGTCTCGAGCTCCTGACCTCAAGTGATCCCCCGCCCCCCTTAGCCTTTCACAGTGCTGGGATTACAGGCATGAGCCACCACACCTGGCCAGAAGAGACATTTTAACATCAGTTGTCAGACATAGAGTTGGGGGTGCAGATGGGGAAGATAGCACATGTCGAGAGAATGGCCAAGACCAGCACTACAGAGCTGGAGCCCAGGTCAGCAGAATCCTCTTCATACAACTCAGTGTTATCTTCCTCTCTTCCCTGCCATTTTCCCTATGCCACTACCAACCATCACCCTTTCCCCTCATTCGAGCACAGCTCAGGTAGGTCTCTATCTTTCATCTTCGAAAATGAATCAATAGAGGCCAAAATCTCATTGCATGAAAATCTGTCATCTTGGAAATGTGTGTGTGTGTGTGTATGTGTGTACACGTACACATGTGTGAATGTGTGTGTCTTGCAGATATGGGATAATAATATTTAAGAAACATTGCCTTAGAGATTGCCACTTCTCATACACTGCTACAAAATTGAAATCACCTGGGTGTTTCTTTTTGCCAGTTTGTCTTTTGAATCCCAGTTAATCGAAGCTAGAATGTTTGCAATGGCAGAGGAGTGAGGAGTGGAGATCTTTGTGCAAACAATTTTGGCACTCAAGGTAATACCCTTAAGGTCCATCCAAGTTATTGTCCATTCTTTTTTATTGTAGCACGGTTTGTTTAATTATTCACCTATCGAAGGACATTTTGGTTGTTTCTAGTTTTTTGCTATTATGAATAACACTGTTATAAACATTCACGTATGAGAATTTGTGTGGACATAAGTTTTCATTTCTCTGGGATAAATGTCCAGGAGTGTGATTGCTGGGTCCTATGGTACTTGCATGTTTAGTTTTACATGAAACTGCCAAAGAGTTTTCCAGAGAACCTGTAGCATGTCACATTCCCACCAGCAATGTCTGAGAGATCCAGTTTCTCTACATTCTCACCAACATTTGGTATTGTCACTGTTTTTTTATTTCAGCTGTTCTAATAGGTATATAGTGACATCTCATTGAAGTATTAATTTGCATTTCCCTAATGATTAATGATGGTGAACATCTTTTCTTGTCTTTACAATCCATGTTTCTTCTTTGGTGAAACGTATCTTTATGTCCTTTGCCCATTTTCTAGTTGGATTTTGTTTTACTGTTGAGTTTTTTAAGGTTCTTAATGTATTCCAGATATGTGTCATTTGTCAGATGTACGGTTTGCAAATATTTTCTCCCATTATGTTATACAAATTGTCTTTTCATCTTCTTTCACAGAGTAAATGTTTTATATTTTGGTCAGGTCCAATTTATTGATTTTTCCTGTCATGGATTGCGCTTTTGGTATCAAGTCTAAGAACTTTTTGCCTAAGCTCTAGATCCCAAACATTTTCTACTGTTTATTTAAACATTTTAAAATAGTTTTTATGTTTAACTCCATCATCCATTTTCAGATACTTTTTGTATAAAGTATGAGTCTTAGATTGAGCTTTGTGATGGTTAATTTTATGTGTCAACTTGGCTAGGCCACAGTACCCAGATATTTGGTGAAACACCTCTGAATGTTGCTGTGAGGGTATTTTGTTTTTTAGAGGAGATTAACATGTAAATCAGTAGACTTTGAGTAAAGTAGATTACCTTCCATAATGGGGGTGGGCCTTATCCAATCAGTTGAAGGCCCCTCAAGAAGAGGGAATTCTGTCAGCGGACTGCCTTTGAACTCAAGTTGCAACATTAACTCTTCCCTGAGTCTCCAGCCTGCTGCCCTACCCTGCAAATTGTGGGCTTACCAGCTTCCACAATTCCATGAACCAATTTCTTAATCAATCAATCGATCAATCTCTCTCTCTGTCTCTTTTTCTCTCTCTAAACACACCCCCCATCACACACACACATCCTATTGGTTCTGTTTCTCTGGAGAACCGTGACTACTACAAGGTTTTTTTTTTTTTTCCCTACCATGGATGTGTAATTTCTCCATCATCATTTGTTTAAAAGGCTATCTTTCCTCCATTGAATTGTGTGTGTATCTTTTAAAAAGTCAGTCGGTCATATTTATATGGGACTATTTGTGGGTTCTGTTCTGTTCTATTGATTTATGTGTCTGTCCTTCTACCAATACCACACAGTCTTGATTACTGTAGATATATCATGGGGTCAACTGAGTCCTCCCACTTTATTCTTCTTTTTCAAACTTGCTTTAGCTATTTGTGTTCCTTTGACTTTCTGTATAAATTTGACATAAAATTATACAAAAATCTTGTTGCTGTTTTGATAGGAATTATGGTAAACATGTATATCAATTTGGAAATAATTGACACCTTTATGCTTAATCTTTAAAATGGATTTAAAGCATTTAAAGTACATGGTATGCCTCTCCATTGAGTTAGATATTTGATTTCTTTCCTCAGCATTTTGTAGTTTTCAACATACAAGTCTTATTCATGTTTTGTTAGATATACACCTAAGTCTTTTTTGAGCAATTATAAATGGTGTCGTATTTTTAACTTTGGTGTTTATGTATTCATTATTAATATATAGAAATACAATTTATTTGTGTATGCTTATCTTGTATCTCCTGACCTTGCCAAACTCGTTTATTAGTTCTAAGAGTTAAAAAAAAAAAGTTTTCTTGGTATTCTCTATACAGACCATCATGTCATCTGAAAATAAGAAAATGTTCTTTCTTCCTTTCTAATCTGTATGCCTTTTATTTCCTTTTCTGGACTTTCTGTACCAGCTAGAATGTCCAGCACTATGATGAATAAGAGTAGTGAAAGTGCACATCCTTGCCTTTTTCCTGATCTAAGGGTGAAAACAATCAGTTTTTCACCATTAAGTAAAATGTTAGTTGTAGGGGTTTTCTTTTGCAGATGCTCTTTATCAAGTTGAGGAAATTCTTCTCTATTCCCTGTTTGCTGAAAGATTTTATCATGAATGGATGCTGAATTTTGTGAAATATTTTTTCGGCATCAAATGATATAATCATGTGATTTTTCTTCTCTAGCTGTTAATATGGTGGTTCACATTGATTGATTTTTAAATATTGAACCAGACTTGTGTACACAGAATAAACCTCACTTGGTCATGGTGTGTAATTCCTTCATATTGCTGAAGTCTGTTTGCTAATATTTTGTTATTAATTTTTGCATTTACTTTCATGAGTGATATTGGCCTGCAGTTTTACTGTTTTTGTCTGATTTTAGTATCAGGGTAATATTAGCTTAATAAAATGAATTGGGAAATATTTCCTCTACTTCTATTTTCTGGAAGACATTATGTACAATTGGCATTACTTTTTCTTTAAATGTTTATTCCCCAGTTGAAACCATCTGAGCCTAGAGATCTCTGTTTGGGGAGTTTTTAAATTATGAATTTAATTTCCTTAATTGTTATGGAGCTACTACCTGTATTTATATTGGGTGAATTGTGGTAGTTTCTGTTTTTCAAGGAATTGGTTCATTGTTATATTTGTGTGTGTAAAGTTGTTAACCTTTTGATGTCTGCAGGGTTTGTAGTGGTATCCCCTGTTTTGTTTCTGATACTGGTAATTTGTTTCTTCTCTCTCTCTCTCTCTCTCTCTTTTTTTGATCAGTCTTGCTAGAGGTCTGTCAATTTTATTAAATTCTTTAGTTTTTACAAAGGAACAGGTTTTTCTTTCATTAATTTTCTCTATTGTTTTCCTTTTATTCAATTTCAACTCTTATCTTTATTATTTCCTTCCTTCTGCTTGCCTTGTGTTTATTTGTTCTTTTTCTAGGTTCTTGAGGTGGAAGCTTAGATTACTGACTTGAGACCTTTCCTCTTTTCTCATGTATAATTTAGTGATATAAATTTCCCTCTCAGCGTGGCTTTTGCCATGTCCCACAAATTTTGAAATATTATAGTTTTATTTTCAATTCAGTTCAACGTATTTTAAACATTTCTCCTGAGACTTCCTCTTTGACCCATAGATTATTTAGAAGGATGTTGTTTATTTTTCAAGTGTTTGGATGTTTTCCTGTTATCTTTCTGTTATTAATTTCTAATTTGATTCCATTATTGTCAGAGAACACACTATGTACAATTGCAATTCTTCTAAATTTGTTGTGGTTTCTTTTATGGCTCAGAATATGGTCTATCTTGTTCTATGTTCTCCAGAATGTGTATTCTGCTTGTGTTGGATGGAGTATTCTATACATGTTGATTAGATCCTGTTATTGATGGTATTGTTGAGTTCTCTATCTTTGCTAATTTTGTGTCTAGTTGTCCTATCAATTGTTAAGAGAGGAGTGTTGAAATTTCCAACTATTGTGGCTTTGTGGATTTTCTTCTTTCAGTTCTATCAGTTTTTGCTTCACATATTTTGCTTCACAAACAGCTCTGTTGTTTGTTCCATGCACATTTAGGATTGATACATCTTTCTGGTGGGTTGAGCCACTTATCATTATATAATGTCCCTCTCTGTCTCTGATAATTTTCTTTCTCTGAAATCTATCTGATATTAATATAGACACTCATGCTTTGTTTTGACTAATGCTTGCATGATAAATATGTTTCCTTCCTTTTACTTTCAGTTGTCTTGTATCATTATATTTAAGGTGAGTTTCTTGTATAGTACATACTGTTGGGTCGTTTTTCCTTATCCACTCTGTCATTCTCTGTCTTCTAATTGGTGTATTTAGACCTTATATGCATTTAATATAATTATTGATATGTTAGGATCTAAGTCTGCCATTTTATTTTTAATTTTATTTTCTTTTTCCTGCCTTCCTATGAGTACTTGAATATTTTTGGGAATATTGTAACATTTTGACTTATCTGTAGTGGTTCTGAGTGTATATCTTTGTATAGATTTTGAGTGGTGGCTCTATGTATTACATTGTGTATACATAACTTATCACAGTCTACTGGTAATGTTATTTTGCCAGTATGAGTGAAGTATAAAAGCTTACTTCTGTTAATGTCTCTTTATCTCCCTAGTTTATGATATGATCAACTTAAATATTTCCTCTACATGCAATAAGAACTATATCAGACAGTATTATTATTTTTGCTTCAACCATCAAACAAAATTTTGAAGACTCAAAGAGGAAGGAAAGTCTATTGTGTTCACCATAGTTTTGCTTATTGTATTATTTCTTGCTTCTTGATGTTCCAAGATTTATTTTATCATTTCTGTTCTGTTTAGATAACTTCCTTTAGCTATTATTTTAGAGTAGCTCTGATGGAGACAGGTTCTCTTAATTTTCCTTCATCTGAGAATGTCTTGATTCCCACTTCATTCCTGAAGGATATTTTTGTGGGATATAGGATTTAGTTCTTTTCTTTCAGCATTTGAAAAATGTGTCAATTTCTTCTGGCCACATGGTTTCTGACAAGAAATCAACTGCCATTAAAATAATTGTTTCTCAGTTTCTCTGTCAAAGTATTGTTTTTCTTTTCTTTTTTGAGACAGAGCCTTACTCTGTTACTCAGGTTGGAGTTCAGTGTGGCATGATCATGGCTCACTGCAGCCTCTACCTCCCTGGGCTCAGTGATCCTCCTACTTAAGCCTCCCGAGTAGCTGGGACTACAGGTGTGCACCACCACACTTGGCTAATTTTTGTACTTTTTGCAGAGATGGGGTTTCACCATGTTGTCCAGGCTGGTCTCAAGCTCCTGGGCTCAAGCAATCCACCCACCTTGGCCTCCAAAAGTGCTGGGATTATAGGCATGAGCCACTATGCTTGGCCAAATCATTGTTTTTCCTCTGTCTGCTTTCAAGATTGTTTTCTTTGTCTTTAGTTTTCAGAAGTTTGACTATGATATGTCTTAGTGTGGATTTCTTTGGATTTAGCATGTTTGAGATTCTCTAAGCTTTTTGAATCTGTAGGTTTATGTCTCTTGCCAAATTCGGAAAATTTTCAGCCATTATTCCTTGAAATACTTTTCAGTCATAGTCTCCTCCTCTCATCCCGGGACTCTAATGACATGAATGTTATATCTTTTGTAATAGTTATACAGGTCCCTGAGACTGTTATTTTCTTCCAGTCTATTTGCTCCCTGCATAATTTCTGTTGTTATATACTCAAGTACTCTGATTTTTTTCCTTTGTCCCCTCCATTGTGTTGTTCACCCTATTCACTGAGATTTTCACTTTGGTTGTTGTGTTTTTCAGTTCTAAAGTCTACATTTGGTTCTTTATATATTCTTATTTGCTTACTGAGACTTTCTGTTCTTTTTATTTGTTCCGAGCATGTTTGTAATTGCTCATTGAAGCATTTTTATGATAGCTGTTTCAAAATCTTTGTCAGATAATTCTATCTCAGTCATCTTAGTGCTGGCATGAATTGACTGTCTTTTTCATTCAGTGTGAAATCTTCCTGGTTCTTGGTATGATGAATGATTTTCAATTGAATACTGTTCATTTTGGGTATTATGTCACGAGACTCTGGATCTTATTTAAACCTTATGTTTTAGTGGTTTTATTCTGACATTGTTCTAGTAGAAAAAACTGGAAGGGTTGCCTTGTTACTGCCAGATTGGGGTAGAAGTTCAGTCTCGCCACTCAGCCTTTGCTTGGACAGTTGGAGGTGAGGGTTACAGTTTCTCCTGCGGTGTTTGGCTGCAGTAGAGCAATAATGGTCTAAAAGTTTTCTGTCTTTCTAGGATGCCCCTTTTCTGGTCCTTTGGCTAGAGAGAGTAGGCTTTTGTTGGGGCTTTAGAAAAATCTGTTCCCACTGGTGTTTTCTGAATTGCTAGCTTCTCTAGCAGCCAGCCTGGGATATTCGAGGCAAAAAGAAAGCTCAGGGAACTCACGAACATGTCACTCTTTGAGTCTCAAGGTCCTTAGTCAGTCTATCTTCTCTCCACCTTTCTTGGTTGTCTTATGTTTGTTGTATATATAATAACTAGGGTTTATACTTGTACTTAGTGAAAGGAATAGAGAAAAGTACATCTACTCCATCTTTCTAAAAGCAGAAGCTGACTTTTAGGATCCCATATCTCTGATTAGTTATTAAATCTCATTACTTATCTCTGAAGTTATGGTGTTAAAAACTCACATTTTAATACACCGTCTTTGTTGAATGAGTGGATCATACTCGTGTAGCTTGTGAGATGTTGCAGCAGAATTATTGACTAAAGTGTCCCCTGAGCTCGTCAGCTGCTGAACTGGTGACAGATTCCTTGAGTCTGTACTGCTTTTTAACTAACAAGTCTTCAGTATGTGCCCAGAACTGCACTGGGTGTTTAAGAAACTATGAAGAAAGATGTGACCTCGACTCTCGGGGTATTTGATGTCTATTTGGGAAAACAAGAAAAGTGAATTCTCCATTTCAGGGTGTAGAATATAGTAGACACTCAATACATGCTTGTTGCATGAGTGAATGCTGCTGAGCACATGCTAATTGCCCCTGAATGACAAGTGCTAAACTAAACTGTGTCATGCAGATTAAAAGTGCTGTATGAAGCCAGAAGAGAGGCAAGAGTATGGCTGAAGTGGTCAAGAAGGGTTGTTTTTTTAAGGAGGTAGAGGTTGAGTTGCCTTGAGAGTATGTTAGGACCTGGAGGTCGTTTTTGAAGGAAAAAATTGACAGGACTTGTTAACAGACTGTTTGTGGGGGATGAAATACAGTAAAAAGCAAAACAGACTTTGGTTCAGATCCTGGGTGACAGGGAGATGAGGGAAACACCATGAGTTTGACTTTGTACCTGATTAGCTTGAGCTGTTAGCAAAACATCCAAGCACAAGTACATAGTAACTATTTGGAATATTTGGAGCTGAAGGAAAGATTCTACTAGAAAAACCCATCTTTTCACTTGAGAGTCTCCAGAAGATATGGGAACTATCACAACTTAGCAGCCAACAAATGATGTGAGCTAAGGTAGTTAATAACCTGTCTCTGGGTAAATAACCTCTCTCCTCATGTATAAAATGAGGTGTGCTGGTAGGTGGTTTTTTAATGAGATAACATTTGGATTAGCATAGTATCTGGTATTTGGAAGGAGACCTGTACTTGCTGGAATATTTTCCTTCCAGCTCTAAAGGTCCAGGATTGTGTGATTTCTTTGAAATATGAACTGTCCTTAATACATCTGCTGATATGGTTTGGCTGTGTCACTGCCCAAATCTCATCTTGAATTGTAGTTCTCATAATCTCCAAGTGTCGCGGGAGGGACCTGGTGGGAGGTAATTGAATCATGGGGGTGCCTACCCTCATGCTGTTCTCATGATAGTGAGTGAGTTCTTACAGGATCTGATGGTTTTATAATAGGCTTTTCTCTTTTACTTGGCACTTCTCTCTCCTGCCACCATGTGAAGAAAGACATGTTTGCTTCCCCTTCTGCCATGAGTATAAGTTTCCTGAGGCCTCCCCAGCCATGTGGAACTGTGAGTCAATTAAATCTTTTTCCTTTATAAATTACCCAGGCTTGGGTATTTCTTCAGAGCAGCATGAGAACAGACTAATACATCTGTCTTCTGTGATTGGGTTTTTCCCCCATCAGAGCCCATACTTTATATCACATGAAGCTAAGAATCTAGGGGAGGGAGAGTTGCACATGTTGTGTCTCAATCTTTTCAGACTTCCTAAGTTTTTCTATCTTTTGAGCATTTGCATTTTGCATGCTTGAATCAGAAAAGCCTCCATTTTGGCTGATTCTAGCCCTTCACTCTGGGGAGTAGAATGGGCAGGTAGCCATTAGTACACAGGAAGGGAGGGATTTGTGGTATCTTAAAGCCATTGGATTTTATTTATTTCCAGTTTGCTCAACATTTGTTCCACAGATCTGGAAAGTTTAAAAAGGGGTGGGGATGGAGAGAGAAGGATGAAAATTAACTAGGCCTAGAGAAAAGGATAAACATATTTTCCTTTCAATATCAAACTAAGGCTCAGAGCATTATTATTATTATTATTATTGTTATCATTATTATTACTATTATTATTGAGATAGGGTCTCACTCTGTCACCTAGGCTGGAGTGCAGTGGTATGATCACAGCTCACTGCAGCCTTAAACTCCTGGGCTCAAGTGATCCTCCTGCCTCAGCCTCCTGAGTAGCTTGGACTACAGGCATATACCACCACGTCTGGCTTATTTTTCACATTTTTTTCTTTGTTGAAATGGGGGTTTCCTTTGTTGCCTAGGCTGGTCTGGAACTTCTGGCCTCAAGCAATCCTCTCACCTCAGCCTCCCGAGTAGCTGGGACTACATGTGCATGTCACCAGACCTGGCTAATTTTTAAATTTTTTGTATAGATGAGGTTTTGCCATGTTGCCCAGGATGGTCTTGAACACCTAGGCTTAAGTGAGCCACCTACCTTGGCCTCCCAAAGTAGTAGGATTACAGGCATGAGCCACTGTACCCCACCCCTCAGAGTATTTAAATCTGAAATGACTTCTGGGCTTTATTTAGTTTTTCTAAAAACTGACCACTGCCGTAACCATCCATATGGCATCTGAAGAATTGACACTGAGTTCAAGAGTTTAAGACTGCAGTGAGCTATGATCAGCCCACTTCACTCTAGCCTGGGCAACAGAGTGAGACTCTATCTCATTTTTTTTTTTAAAGATGAAGATTTGACACTAGTTGGAGAAATGGTTCTATATCTCATTACTAGGATTTTATGAATGTCAGCCCTCTAGCATAAGTAGTAGTTAGTTCTTTAAAATTAAAAAAATTTGGATTTTAAAGTAAGATAAGCTCATTATAAAAATAAGAAAATGAAAATGACTCATAATCCCACAACATAGGGATAATTATAGTTCTGTGGTTTGTTGCTTAGGGACACGGTCACCCAGGCTGGAGCACGGTGGTGCAATCACAGCTCACTGCAACCTCAAACTTCTGGGTCCAAGGGATCCTCACATCTCTGCCTGCTGAGTAGCTAGGACCACAGGCATGTGCCACCATGGCTGGCTAATCATTGTTAATATTTCTATTATTTCTTTCTAGTCTTTTTTTTTTCCTGCACACACACACACACACACACACACACACACTTGGGATTTCACTGTATGTTTGTGTATCCTCCTTTCCCCTGCTTAATTTAGACCATGAGCATTTACTCAAGTCATTAAATATTCTTCTAAACATGATTTTAAATAATTACCTTGCATTTCATAGTATAAATGTTACTGCATAGGATTTCATAGTATGGACAACTTAAGTTGTTTCCACTTTTTCTCTATTTTAAATACTGCCACAATGAATTTCCATGTATTTGTATTTTTTGTGCATCTCTATTTCCTTTTACCATAAATCCTTAGAAAGAGAATTACTGGGTAAAAGGATAAGAACATGGTTAAGGCTTTCGAGCATTTTGCCAAGTTGCCCTGTGGGAGAGTTGTACCAGTTTGCATTCCTATTAGCGTTTGAGAATGCCTGACTCATTGCATTAACACAGAATATTTTACCATTATAGATACATGACACTCTTTTGGATCATTTCAATTCAAATGGCATTTAGTGAGCACCTACTATGTGTAGTGTACTGTGCTAGGCATTAGACTCTCTCCTGTTATACAGCATAAGTGCTAGATGCATAACACATGTACAAAGATGGTTAAAAATGCAAATGAAATATAACAACACATAAATCTCTATGGCCAGGGCTGACATCATTCAGCCTTTAAATGGTTACTCATTGAGTAAAGACACTGTGCTAGCTAATTTAAAAATTAATTTAGATCTTGTAAGCACTTAAAAAACCAGAATGCATTAATATGAATCTTGCAAACAATAGAGGTTCCATTGTGATCACTTACACTCTATTTCCTGGTATAAATTAGAGTAGGAACGGAGAGGAATATTACAAATCCACGTCTTCTAAAAAATCAACAATCACAACTCATTTGGGTAAAAGGACAATTTCTGCTTTTGTCAGTTCCCTTTAGAAAGTTAACCTGTTGGTTATCAGAGAAGGGGGACACTGAACACACAGAAAACTAACCTCCTTCTGGCAGCTGGGGATAATTTGTCAGTTTCCTTTGAAATGTGGCTTTGTGCTCACTGGTGAAGGCAGCTGGAACAGAAAAAACATGACAGACAAAAGCTGAAATCCACATGAAGAAAGGTCTTTTTCCCAAAAACTACTGCCTGAGTTAGCAACGGTCAGAACAGAAAGTACATGCATATCTTCCCAGCAACAAGCATGTCTAGTACTAGAGAAGGCCCGCTATGTGACAGGAGGCATTTAGAATGGCTGTAGCCTTGAATAGGGCTGCTGGACAGCATTGGAACAAATCTTTCCACCCCCATGAAAAATCACACCCTCAAATTAAATCCACCTAAAACTGTGACTAAAGAAATGAAAGTATTATGTTTTTCAATCAGTCCAAAGCATTTACTATTCTGAAAAGGAAGATCTACTTACTATATAGTGGATGATGGTGCAAGAAGTAGAGGTTTCAGTATATGATTTCCAGTTAAAAAGTAACCAATAGAATAACTAAAAATAATGCTATCAAACTGGAAACAACTGAAAGGGTCTGCAACTGGTGAATGGATAAGCTGTGGTACATCCATGAGTGGAGTACTATTCAGCAATACAAAAGAATGAACAACAGATACATGAATCTCAAAATAGTTATATTGAGTGAAAGAAGTCAGTCTCAAAGGGTTATATGGTATATAATTCAATTTCTGGGGATTCTGGAAAAGACAAAATTGTAGCAACAAAACAGATCAGTGTAGGGGGTAAAGGAAGGAGTTGATTACAAAGGGCAGCATGAGGGGATTTGGGGGGTATGGAACTGTTCTATATCATGATTGTCGTGGCAGTTACATGACTTTATGTATTTGCCTAAACTCATAGAGCTGTACACCAAAAAAGTAAATTTCAAAATAGCATGCTATTTTAAAAAGTGAATTTTAAAAAATCTCATAAAATAATGCTATCAACCATGGGGAGGCAGAAGAAACAGAGGCAGTTGGGAGTAATGTTAAGTGAGCTAAATCTTCCATTTTTATAACAGGGAGTCAATAGATAATGTCCAAAATGCATAAATTAGGAATAGAAACAGAGTAATATTTAGAGATTCAGAAGTAACTATCAGATGAATTGCCAACAGAATCTGTTAAAAAATGGTTGCCTCTGAGGAGTGGGACTGGGGATGGGGAGGAGTGGGGCAGAGAACTGTTGTTTTTAATTGTCAGTTCTCTGTATTTTATATATGTGTATATATAGATATATTTTTTTCTTTCTTTGTTTCTTTTTTGAGATGGAGTCTCACTCTGTCGCCCAGGCTGGAGTGCAGTGGCGTGATCTCTACTCACTGCAAACTCTACCTCCCAGGTTCAGGCCATTCTCCTGCCTCAGCCTCCTGAGTAGCTGGGACTATAGGCGCCCGCCACCACACCTGGCTAATTTTTTTGTATTTTTAGTAGAGATGGGGTTTCACTGTGTTAGCCAGGATGGTCTCCATCCCCTGACCTCATGATCCGCCTGCCTCGGCCTCCCAGAGTGCTGGGATTACAGGTGTGAGCCACCGCGCCCAGCTGCCTATTTCATATTTTTAAACCATGCTTATGTATTACTTGATTTAAAAATAAGTGTAGTGGAAAATGCATTGGACTGGGAATCCAGAAACGTGATCTCTAACCCTAATTCTGCACTAATTGAGCAAATCCCTTCCCCTTTCTGGACCTTGGTTTCCACGTCTGTATGATAAAGGGGTTGGACTATATGATGTTTAAGATTCCTTTCATACCTAAAGAAAATTACAAAATTAGATTACTTGCATATCCACAACAATTCTTTGTTGAATGCCAAGCTATGAAACATGCATTTTTATTTTTAAAGCTGTAAGAGACTAACTCATCAAATTCAACTGTCTCCTTTTAACTGCTAAAGAAACTAAGATACAGATTCATTAAAAGATTCCCTTGGAATGACAGTTAATTGGCAACAGAGCTGGGACTAGAGCCCAGGGCTCCTCGTGGCTCTTTCTGTTGCACCACACAGCTTCTCCTAGGCCTAATGGAATCGGTCCTGGGCACCAGGGCTGACAAAAATTCTCTTGGATGACACCAGGGGTGTAATTCACATGCTGAAATGGTTTCATTGGCCTGAGAGATGAGTCAGAATTTTGGAAGTGGTCCCTGACACAAGCATGTATGATGCAATACCATAGGCATTCCAAAGTTGATCAAGGCTATGTTAAAATTCCAATTTTAGGATTCCGTTCCCTAATAATTGTCCAATAAGCTGCCCTTGGCAGCTACTGCTAGCCTACTGACTTCCCCTTTTGTGTGACAGGAATCCCACTACTCAGAAATATCACCATTCTCATTCTGATGTAAAACAATGGGCTCATTCGTTTTTTCTCATCAGCCTTTCATCTCTAGAGCCTCTCAGCTTGTGGCATGATTCACTGAAATACATCAAATATGACAGAGATGTGAGCATTTGGAAACTTACATCAGCCATCATCAAATTAAAAAGGTATCTTGATATGATTTAGCAATCATCCTTGGAAGAGAGTTGAAACAGACCCCTGACTTTGACCACACCATCTTCCTAGGGGAGACCTTCCATGTTGACCAGCAAACAAGCTAAAAGTATGTGTTTTGCCAACCATTTCCTCCCTCTTTGCTGGGGCCTGCAGGCTCACTTGCCCCTCATCGCACAAGGTCTGGGGTTTACAGAATAAGGACACCATTATGCAGGGCTATCATTCTTCCTTAGTGGAAACAACACTGCCCTTTGTAAGCTCCCAGCTAACTTCAAAGGGTGTGGCTATCTTTTTGTGCTCCAAGGGAAGCCTCCTCGGGAAACATTGCTCACAGTGCCTTTCCAGTTCTAGAATCTTCTTGAGCTGATAGTGAGTTAGAGCAGGCATTTTTAGGCAGCACTCCCACCCCTGCACCCCTCATTGGTGCTTTGTCTACTTTAGAGGCCAGATTGTATTTTGTAAAACCTACTTGGAAAGCACTTGTTTGCCAACTTTTGTGCTCCCCTCCTATCAGTGCTCCCCCTCCAGCCTGGCTTTCTGCCCAGTTCTGAATCTTGCCTTACCTACTGCCTGGTGTTTACTTCACAACAGCTGGCCCAGGGATCTCAAGTACTTAGCCTCAGCTGCCAGCTTAGGGAAGGAGAGGCCCCTGTAGTTGAGCCTGTGACAAAGACAGCATTTGTTTCCACACCGGTATTTTCAATGTCAACAGCAGTGACAGGCTCCAAAGGGGATCATACCCAGTCACTGACCATTTGATGAGAACTCCACAAGCTCAGGGATGTCCATTCATCCAGCTTCAGCTCTCCCTGCAATGCTATGAGATGACTAGAGACCACTAATAGGACTCGCATTGTTATTTGCCCATGGGGAAAGGAGACAAATGGCTGGAGACTAGGGGACTTGTCCAAAGGAATTAATGATCATTTTGTTCACAACAAGAATCAGGATAGCTGGGTCTGACAAATGTTGGTTTCTGTGATTTATCCATTTGTGTAGCTGAAAAGTGCTATCAGCTGCCTTGCTCACCCTTGAGTGGCCTGAAGTGATGGATGATGGAGAGGAGGTTGCTGTGAGGGTAGAGGTGGTTCAGTACCCTGCAGGAGCAATGCAAAGAGAGACTGTGCCCAAGACTATCTCCCCCAGGGGGATGGGTGGCATTCCTGCCTTCCTTCCACCAACAAATGTTGACTGTGCCAGGCACTGGGATGACAGAGATGACTCAGATGTGCCCTTGTCCTTAATGTGCTCATGGTTGGATGAGGAGATCACCAGTCTCACTAGTGACTGAAGGCCATGACAAAGACTCCAGCCTCAAACTTGAGGAAGGAAGTTCATGTTTCTTCCTGTGTTGGCCAATAGAAAGCAGTATTTGTGGCCTGGCGTGGTGGCTCACGCTTGTAATCCCAGCACTTTGGGAGGCCAAGGCGGGTGGATCACGAGGTCGAGATCAAGACCATCCTGGCCAACGTGGTGAAACCCTGTCTCTATTAGAGATACAAAGAAAAAAAAATAGCGGGGCGTGGTTGCACACACCTGTAGGCCCAGCTACTCAGGAGGCTGAGGCAGGAGAATCACTTGAACCTGGGAGCAGAGGCTGCAGTAAGCCGAGATTGTGCCACTGCACTCCAGTCTGGGCGACAGAGTAAGACTCTGTCTCAAAAAAAAAAATAGTGGTATTTGTGTAGTTTTTCTAACTGCAGTGATGTGCGTGCACTGAATTACTCACTTGGATTCTCCTCCTTGAGAGTAGGGTTCATTTTGTTACTAATCTGGCTAGATTGCTTATCATAATGCTTAAAAATATAGCTTTAAACATACAAGTGACCAATAAACATGTGAAAAAATACTCGACATCACTAATCAGAGAAACACAAATTAAAACCACAATGAGATACCATCTTACACCAGTCAGAATGGCTATAATTAAAAAGAAAAATAGATGTTGGTGAGGATGTGGAGAAAAGGGAATGCTTATGTACTGTTGGTTAGAATGTAAGTTAGCACAACTTATGGAAAACAGTAGGGATATTTCTGAAAGAACACAAAGTAGAAATATCATTTGATCCATTCTCAAAGAACTAAAAATAGAAATATCATTTGATCCAGGAGTCCCACTACTGGGTATCTACCCACAGGGAAAGAAATCATTTTATCACAAAGATACCAGCACTAATGTTTATCACAGCACTATTCACAATAGCAAAGATAATGGAACCAACCTAAGTGTCCATCAGTGGTTGATTGGATAAAGAAAATGTAGTATCTATACATCATGGAATACTACTCAGCCATAAAAAAGAATGAAATCATGTCTTTTGCAGAAAATTTCCTATTGGGTACAATGTTCACTATTCGAGTGATGAGTACAGCAAAATCCCAAACTCCACCATGGTACGATATATGAATGTAGGAAGTCTGCACTTGTACCCTCTACATCTATACAAAATATTTTAAAATATAGCTTCAAGATGTAATTAAAGTCACATATCAGCTGATTTTGAGTTAATAAAAAAGACAGGTGATCACTTTTGGCCAGAACCACCATCTTCTAGTATTTTGCCAAAATAACAAACACAAAGGGAAAGAGAAGAGGCACCCAGTATGTGTTCTCTAGGCCTTTTAGAGAACATGGGCTTGTTCCTTTGACCATATACCTGTGAATCTACAAGAAAGGTGATATTTTAGACATCAAGGGAATGGGCACTGTTCAGAAAGGAATACCCCACAAATGTTTTCATGGCAAAACTGGAAGAGCCTACATTGTTACCCAACGTGCTGTTGGCATTGTTTTAAAAACACAAGGGTAAGATTCTTACCAAGAGAATTAACGTGCATATTGTGCATATTAAGCACTTTATTAAGAGCCAAAAAATAGCATCCTGAATTGCATGAAGGAAAGTGTTCAGAAAAAAAGGAAGCCAAAGAGAAAGGTACCTGGGTTCAACGAAGCACCAGCTTGCTCCACTCAGAGAAGCACACTGTGTGAGAACCAATGGGAAGGAGCCGGAGCTGCTGGAACCTACTCCGCATGAATTCATGGCATAATAGGTATATATGTAAAAAAAAAAAAAAAAAAAGTCCTCTGGACTGTAAAAAAACGAAACAAAACAAAACAAAAAACATTGTCTTGGGTGGGGCTGATGTAATCAAGTGAAAGCTATTAGCCCTCCCTGAAGAGAGACAGCATTTCCTGCTGAACATGAAGAAGCAAACAAGGCTGTGGAGAGAGGGCCAGCCTCCGGGAAGTGAGAGCCTCGGCACTAGAGCAGCAGGGAACTCAATCCTGTCAACAACCTGAACAAGCTTGGATGCGGACCCCAAGCTCCAGATCTCCAGAGGAGAATGCATCCTAGACAACACCTGGACTGCAGGCTCATGACACACTGAGCAGAGGACCCAGCTAAGCTGTGCCCGGACTGAACCATAAAAATGGAGACAACAAATGTGTATTCCTTCAAGCTGCAAAAGAAAAATACAAAAATATGTATCTCCATATGATTATGTTTTGGCTGTTGAGTTTTTCTTTACAACAATAAAAGTAGTGCTATTTTCTTGTTCCTTAGTAAGTTAAACACAGAATTACCATATGACCCAGCAAGTCTATTCCTAGATACATATCCAATAGAATTGGAAATAGGTGTTCAGACAAAAACTTGTACCCCAAATGTTTAGCAGCACTATTGATAATAGCCAAGAGGTTGAAACAATCCAAATGTTCATCAGCTGATGAATGGACAAGCAAAATGTGGTCTATCAGTACAATTGAATATTATTCAGTCATAAAAAGGAATGAAGTGCTGATACATGCTACAATTTGGATGAACCTTGAGAACATTATGCTAAGTGAAAGCAGCCAGACACAAAAAGACTGCTGTATGATCCCAGTTACATGAAATATCCAGAATGTTCACATCCACAGATACAGAAAATAGATCAGTGGTTACGTAGGGCAAGGGGGAGGGAAGAACAGGGAGTGAGTACTTAAAGGGGCATAGAATTTCCTTTTTGGGATGATGAAAATGTTCTGGAAATAGATAGTGGTGGTGGTTGGACAACACTGTAAATGTGCTTTATTCCATCAAATTGTATCACTCTTCTTCTTCTTCTTTTTTTTTTCTTTTTTGAGACACTCACTCTGTCGCCCAGGCTGGAGTGCAATGGCGCAGTATCAGCTCACTGCAACCTCTGCCTCCTGGGTTCAAGTGATCCTCATGCCTCAGCCTCCTGAGTAGCTGGGATTACAGGTGTATGCCACCACACCTGGATAATTTTTATATTTTTAGTACAGATGGGGTTTCACCATGTTGGCCAGGCTGGTCTTGAACTCCTGACCTCGTGATCCACCTGCCTTGGCCTCCCAAAGTGCTGGGATTACAGGCATGAGCCACCACACCTGGCTGGAAGGGATCTTATTTTTAGGCAAGATGTTAGTGTTGATGCTTTTACTATACCTGGTCCCCCTCAACCCACCAATGGTATCTGTTCACCTTTGGCTCCTGTACCTCCTAAAATCTCTTCTCTGCCATGGTTTTCCCAGGGTTCCAGTATCATCACAAAGCTTCTAGGAAATTAGATGAGAACAGTTTTCCTTGGTCCCTAATTTAGACTAGTAACATTAAATCCTCTCAAGAATCCTTGTCAACATGGAGGGTCACTCTGGCTGCCCTTGCCTGTGCTACCCTGTGCTCAGTCCAGATACTTGCTGCTTGCTTCTTACCCATATGATTAAGACAAGGGCATTTTGCATTGGATGGCATAACAATCCATGCAGATCCCACAGCTCCAAAGTTGGTCGAGGGTGACAGGCTGGGGTGCGAGCAAGTAAGAGAGTGACAAGCTGGAGTTTCTGAACTGATATGACTACAACAACCAGTAATCCTGCCTCATGTAAACAAATTTATTTGAAATAGTCCATGTTAAGATGTCTCACCCGTCTTAAGCACTCAATAAATATTAATTATTTTACTTTTGTTGAGACAGGGTCTCACTCTGTTGCCCAGGCTAGAGTGCAGTGGTACGATCAAGGCTCATGCAAACCTCCACCTCCAAGGCTCAAGTGATCCTCCTACCCCAGCCTTCTGAGTAGCTTATACGATTATAGGTGTGCATCCTCCTACCTTAGCCTTCTGAGTAGCTTATAGGATTTAGGTATGCACAACCATGCCTGGCTAATTTTTGTGTTTTTTTGTAGAGATGGGGTTTTGCCATGTTGCCCAGGGTGGTCTCGAATTCCTGGGCTCAAGTGATCTGCCCACCTTGACCTCCCAAAGTGCTGGGATTACAGGCATAGCCACCACGCTTGGCCTATACTTTTATGATAAAGGTATTTTATACATCCTTAAAATTATGTTATTAAATATATCTAGGCATATGGGAAAGTTATTAAGTGAAAGTACGTTACAAATAATGTGTACAGTATCTCATTTTTATAAAAATATAATTTACGTATGCGAGATATTATATAGCAATTTACAACTCAGGATCTGAAGGTAGACCTATTTTTAAATCTGTGCACTATCACTTATTAGCTGTGTGACCTAGAGTAATTTCTAAACCTGAGTGCCTTAGTTTCTTTATCTGTAAAGTGGATACTATACACACACACACACACACACACACGCATATATATTTGCAATGATATGCTTACATATATAGAAACACAAGAGGTCTGAATTATAATTTCACAAAAGAATGAATAAGAGTTCAATGCGGTAGTTGAATGCACAGTGGACATCGCAAAAATGAAAACTTTCCAGTGTGCCAGAAATAACAAGTTAAAAACTACCATGATAAAAAAAAAAAAAAACAAAAAAAAAACAAAAAACGAGACACAAGGCAGGTGCAATGAGTTGGTTGTCTGCTCTGCCCAACTCTAGGTCACACTTGGACCCCTGGGCTTAGAAGCAGCTCCATGGGTGCTATGGTTTCTCACACCTGTCAGCCTCTGGCCCTTGGCCTTCTTGCACTCAAGGACTCAAAATCAAACTCCACTCCATCACCTCATCGTACTTGTTCTCTCTTCAGCCGAGATGTAATTGCTCCAATAGCAAACTGGTTTGCAGAAATGCTACACTGCCTCCCTGGTAGACAACTTTAAATATCTTCCTCCTTGCAAAGCCATTTTTGCTTCTTGAACCACATCTGATTTCATTAGAAAGTATTTGCTCTAAATGTGCAGGGAGAAGAAACTTAAGTAGTTCTCACCAGGACGTTTTGCACAGTCATTAAGACTATGGTTCAAACCCCAGTTTTCCACCTATTAGCCACTTTGCCTTAATCAAGTCCTTAAACCTCTCTTTCCATCACTTTCCTTCTCTATAAAATGGAGGACAACAATAGTACCTCACTTTTAAGGACACTGTGAAGATTAAATGAGATTATGTATGTAAAGGGTTGAGCACAGTGCCGGACACATAGGAAGCTCTCAATATATAGGAGATGCTATCATCAAAACAGGAAGAGTTTGTCCTAAATGAATATCAAAGGTTTCATCTCTTATAAGCTAAAAATGACTTGCAGCAATTAAACAGGATTTCTCCACCCCTAGTTTCTATCCAACAAAGTTTCAAAAATGTCAGGGTCTTAGTTTTAGCCTGGGGCTCCCAAACACAATTGTGCAGACGTTTGTATATAAGGAAATATATCTATATAGAAACATACATAAGGAAATACACAGTCTCCATACAATCCCCTCTACGCCCTGGAGCCACAGGGCACTTCATCCAGCAAGGCAATTCAATCACAACAAAGTCATTTTTATATTCCTTTAAAGTTCATAAAAGCAAAATCCTCCTTTTCCAGCCAGATGAATGTATTGGTACCTTTGCTTTGCCCTGCCCCTTAGCTGGAGTAGCTGAATCTGTGCTGAATCCAGTCTCTAAGAGCAACCTGGGTCAAGTGCATGGACCCCCGGGGGGTCCTATTATCCCATTTGTACTTGAGGGTATATGGGGATTGGGCCAGGCATGGGTTTCTCAGGCACACATAGCAGGTAGAAATGATGCTTCAGAGCCTCACAGGGGTCTCCACATGAAACCACCTCACTCATATTTCTGAAAGAAATGTTCAAATCTGAGATGGGTTGGGTGGCTAACACCGGTAACCCCAGCAACTCAGGAGGCTGAGTTGGGAGGATCGCTTGAGCCTGGGAGTTCCAGATCAGCCTGAACAACACAGTGAGGCCCCATCTCCAAAATAAAAGGAAAAAGCTCAAATCTGAGAAACAAATGCTCAGGACGATCCAGGGAACTGAATCCTGAGACCCCTTTGCAGATCTCACTTTTGTACCTTTCATGCTAAAATGTCATCAGAATTGTGTCCATGTGGGACCAGGTTCATGACTGACCTGTGAAGGCTGAGAGAGCATTTTTCCACCTGAGAAGCCTCACAAGACCTGTTACATCAAGTAGAACTCTGGGCAGAGGCGAAGGAAGGGGACTGTGGAGGTGCTTTGTCATCCCATGCCCCAAAACCTCCCTAGGATGCAGGGCAGTAACTTGCACATAAATTGGGGCAGTTTCTATGTCAAAAGACCCTTTGTGACTCCTTTGGTAAAGAACCATTGTGCAACATGAAAAGTCACCTCTCAGGCTCTCTCCTTTGCAAGCTGTCTTGCCTGGTTTTCTTTAAGCAGGGCACGTGCTCCTGGATGAAAGAGGCATTTCTCATGCTGTAGAAATATAAAGACCAAAAATGGACTTGCTCCTTACAGAGAGAAAAGTCTTTGTGTTACTCCAAGCAAAGGCCCTAGAGACCAGCGAGCGCTTTCATCCTTTGCCTTTCTCTGTTTCCATGGCTTCATCCTCGCCCCGACTCTGATCATTGATGGCTAGATTCTTACTCCTGGCTCCCAGCTGGACTCTCCGACTCGACTCCCTTTTCTTGCTGCTCTGTTGCCACACCTCACTGCCCCTCACCACCTACCAAATCAAGTCCAGTCCCCTTCCCTTGTTTGAGCAATTGATGCCTTCCATAACCTCTTTAATCAAAATTCCCACTATTTCCCATAGCGACCCCCCTGGCTGACCACTGTGTGAGCCCCTCCATTCCCCCAGCCTGTTCATCCCAGCCTCTATGCTCCTGCTTATCTGCCTGCCACACTGCTTCCCTCCGCCTCCCTAGCAGCCCAGGGCCCGCCTCCTCCAGGTAGCCTTCCCTGGATCCTGCAACCAACCTACATCTTCCCTTTGCTACAGTCTCACAGCTCTCAGCTGTACCAGACCACCCAGTGTCTAGTTATACTTTCTAACGATTTTACTTTCATGTATTCTTTTAAAATGTTTTTTTGCATATATATTTGAGGTGTATAACATGATGCGTGTGTGTGTGTGTATATATATATATATATATACACACAAAATATAATCAAGCAAATTAGTATATCTATCACTTCACATAGGTACCTTTTCTGTGTGGTAAGAGCACCTAAACTCCACTCTCTTAGGAAATTACATACATTGTCATTAACTATAGTCCTCATGCTGTACATCATCAGCTCTTTTTAAAAATTCTACATTCTACATATAAGTGAGATCATTCAGCATTTTCTTTCTGTGCCTGGTTTATTTCACTTAGCCTAATGTCTTCCAGGTTCAGCCATGTTGTCACAAATGGCAGGATCACCCTCTCTTTTAGGCCGAATAATATTCCGTATATATTATACACACACACACACACACACACACAATATACATACATACCACAATTTCATTTTTTTATATAGAGATAGAGTCTCACTGTGTTGCTCAGGCTGGAGTGCAGTGGTGCGATCATAGCTCATTGTAGCCTCAAACTCTTGGGCTCAAGCTATCCTCCCACCTCCACCTCCTGAGTAGCTGGCACTATAGATGTGCACTATCATGCCCAGTTAATTTTTTTCTAATTTTTTTTACTTTTGTAAAGATACAGTGTCACTATATTAAACAGGCTGGTCTCGAACTCCTGGCTTCAAGCTATCCTCCTGCCTCGGCCTCCCAAAGCATTGGGATTACTGGCCTGAACCACTGTGCCCGGCCACCACAATTTCTTTATCCATGCATCTATCCATGGACACAAATTGTTTCTGAATCTTGGCTATTGTGAATAATGCTGCAGTGAACATGGGAGGACAGATATCTCTACAAGGTGCTGATTTCATTTCCTTTGGGTATCTATCCAGAAGGGGAATTGATAGGCTATATGGTAGTTCCATTTTTATTTTTTTCAGGAACCTCTATCCTGTTTTCCATAATGGCTTTACTCATTTACATTCCCATCAGCAGTGTACAGGTGGGTCCCTTTTTCTCCACATCTTTGCCAACACTTGTTATCTTTTGACTTGTTGACAGTAGCCAGCCTAACAGATGTAGGGGATATCTCACTGTGATTTTGATTTGCATCTCCCTAATGATTAGTGATATTGTGCGCCTTTTCATATACTTGTTGGCCATTTGTATGTTTTCTCTAGAGAAATGTCTATTCAGATCCTTTGCCCATTTTTAAATCAGGTTATTTATTGATTTATTTTGCCATTGAGTTGTGTGTGTTCTTTACATATTTTTGATATTAGCCCCTTATTAGATATATTATTTGCAAATATTTTCCCCCAAACTATAGGCTACCTTTTCATTTTGTTGATTATTTTCCTTGCTGTACAGAAGCTTTTAGCTTGATGTAGTCTCGCTTCTTTATTTTTGCTTTTGTAATCTGAGCTTTTGGTGTGATATCTGAAATATCATTGCCAAAGCTAATGTCAAGGTGCTTTTCTGCTAGGTTTTCTTCTAGTTTTATGGTTTCAGGTCTTACACGTAGGCCTTTAATCAATTTTGAGTTGATTTTTATGTACGGTATAAAAGTCTAATCTCATTCTTTTGCATATGGATATCCAGTTTTCCCAACACCATTTGTTGAAGAGACTGCCCTTTCCCCATGGTGTCTTCTTGGCACTCTTGTTAAAAATTAACTGATTGTGTATGCTTGAGTTTATTTATGGGCTCTCTATTCTATTCTATTGGTCTATGTGTCTTTTTTAATGCCAGAGCTATACTGTTTTGATTACTATAGATTTTTAATATAATTTTTTTAAGAGACAGGGTCTTGCTCATTGCTCAGGCTAGAGAGCAGTGGCACAATCATAGCTCACCGTAACCTTGAACTCCTGGGCTCAAGCAATCCTCCTACCTCAGCTTCCCGAGTAGCTAGGACTACGGGCATGCACCATCATGCCCAGCTAATTAAAAAGAATTATTTTGTAGAGACACGATCTTGCTATGTTTCTGAGGCTGGTTTCAAACTCCTGGACTCAAGCTATCCTCCCACCTTGGCTTCCCAAAGTGCTGGGGTTACAGGCATCAGCCACTGGACCACCTGCCTGTAATATAATTTGAAATCAGGAAGTGCGATGCCCCCAACTTTCTCTTTTTTTCCCTCTCAAGATTACTTCAGCTTGGCTGGGCGCAGTGGCTCACGCCTCTAATCCCAGCACTTTGGGAGGCCAAGGCGGGTGGATCATGAGGTCAGGACATCAAGACCATCCTGGCTAATATGGTGAAAGCCCGTCTCTACTAAAAATGCAAAAAATTAGCCAGGTGTGGTGGTGGGTGCCTGTAGTCCCAGCTACTCGGAAGGCTGAGGCAGGAGAATGGCGTGAACCCGGGAGACGGAGCTTGCAGTGAGCCGAGATGGTGCCAGTGCACTCCAGCCTGGGTGACAGAGCAGGACTCCGTCTCAAAAAAAAAAAAAAAAAAAAAAAAAATATTGCTTCAGCTGTCTGGGGTTTTTTGTGGTTCCACACAAATTTTAGAATTGTTTTTTCTCTTTCTGTGAAAAATGCTGCTGGAATTTTGATGGGGATTACATCAAATCTGAATATCACTTTTTTTAGACAAAGTCTCACTCTGTCACCCAGGCTGGAGTGCAGTAGTGCGATCTCGACTCACTGCAGCCTTTGCCTCCTGAGTTCAAGCTATTCTCCTGCCTCAGCCTCCCAAGTAGCTGGGATTATAGGCGGCCACCACCACACCTGGAATTTTTGTAGTTTTTTTTTTTTTTTAATAGAGACAGAATTTCACCATGTTAGCCAAGCTGGTCTCAAACTCCTGGCCTCCAGTGATCCACCTGCCTCGGCCTCCCAAAGTGCTGGGATTACAGGCGTAAACCACCATGCTCAGCCTGAATATCACTTCAGGTAGTAGGGGCATTTTAACAATATTAATTCTTCCAGTCCATAAACACAGGATATCTTTCCATTTATTTGTATCTTCTTTAATTTCTTTCATCAATGTTTTTAGTTTTCAGTGTAACAGATCTTTCTCCTCCTTAGTTAAATTTATTCCTAAATATTTTGTTCTTTTTGATGCTACTGTAAATTGGATTGTTTTCTTGATTCCTTCTTGGTATAGTTTGTAGTTAGTGTATGGAAACACCACTTACTTTGTGTGTTGGTTTTGTATTGTCAACTTTACTGAATTCATTTATTAGGTCTAACAGGTTTTTTTAGTGGCATCTATTTTCTACATATAGGATAATGTCATCCACAAAGGGAAAATTTTACTTCTTCCTTTCTTTCTTTTTTTCTTTTCTTTTTATTTATTATTATTATTATTATTATTATTATTATTATTATTATTATTATTTTGGAGACTGGGTCTGGCTCTGTTGCCCAGGCTGGAGTGCACTGGCACGATCTTGGCTCACTGCAACCTCCACCTCCTGGATTCAGGTGATTCTCATGCCTCAGCCTCCCAAGCAGCTGGGATGACAGGTGCAAGCCACCACACCTAGCTTATTTTTGTATTTTTACTAGAGGCAGGGTTTCGTCATGTTGGCCAGGCTGGTCTCGAACTCCTGAACTCAAGTGATCTGCCTGCCTCAGCCTCCCAAAGTGCTGGGATTACAGGCATGAGCCACCATGCCCCGCCTACTTCTTCCTTTCTTATTTGGATGCCTTTCAAAAAAGTGTGTGGTTGCTCTGGCTAGTACTTCCAATACTATATTGAATAGAAGTGGCGAGAGTGGGATCCTTGCCTAGTACTGGAGGAGGAAAAGCTTCCAGTTTTTCCCCATTGATTATGATGTTAGCTGCAAGCTTTTCACAAATGGTAGTTACTGTGTTGAGGTGAGTTCCTTCTGTACTTAATTTGTTGAGAGTTTGTATCAACAAAGGATGTTGAACCTTGTCAAATACTTTTTCTGCATCTATTAAGATGATCAGGTGGTTTTTAGCCTCATTTTGTTAATGTGGTATATGACATTGACTGATGTGTGTATGTTAAACTAACCTTGCATCCCAGGGATAAATCCCGCTTGATCATGATATATAATCTTTTTGATGCGTTGTCATGAAATTCTTGCCACTCCAATCTGACTATCCATGTGCCTTTCCATGTGCCCAGCTCTGTGCTATATTCAGTTATACACAATAAACTCAATATTAAAAAACAAATACCCAATAAACATTTCTTGCTAACACACTAATTTTAGTTATTTATAAACCACTGCATTTTCACAAAGTCCTTAAAACTTCTGGACTTGCTTGTATCATTGCAGCAATAAGTGGCTTCTCCAGCACCTGCTCTGCTTACCTCATATGGCTGTTTTGAGGATCAAATGAGAACAGGGATGGGAAGGCCCTTTGGACACTATTATTGCTGCTGGGTCAAAGCATCAACTGGAGCTTTTGAGCTGATTTGACTGCACCAATTGTTCCTCCCTTTTCCCTACATAGAACTTCTGGGTTTAATAGTCAAACATGGTTTCAGGGCTCCTTAACAGTTTCTAGCAGAGGACAAGTGTTGAACAGGCCAAACCCTATGTTTTGAATAAAGTAACAAAGGTCCAACTGGTTTTGTTTCCATATCATGGCCCCAGGCAGCAAGGTAGCTCCCAGACAGAGCTATTCATATCCTCAGGAAAGACCTTTGGATCTTCTTAGGAACTTGCTTATCAGCACAGGTACCATTGGCATTGCTGTTTATTAAGCACTTACTATGTTTCCAGCACATTATATACATCATCTCACTTTTTTTTTTTGAAACAGATTCTCACTCTGTTGCCCAGGCTGGAGTACAGTGGTGCGATCATGGCTCACTGTAGCCTCAAGCTCCCAGGCTCAAGCAATCCTCCCACCTTAGCTTCCTTAGTTGCTGGGACTACAGGTGTGCACCACCATGCCTGGCTAATCTTTTTTTTTTTTTTTTAATTTTATTTTTTAGTAGAGACGTGTTTTCGTTATGTTGCCTAGGCTAGTCTTGAATTCCTGGGCTCCAGCGATCTGCCCACCTCAGCCTCCCAAAGTGCTGTGATTAGAGGAGTGAGCCACCATGCCCAGTCTCATCATCTCACTTATAATCCTCACAACAACCCTGTTATTATTCCCATCTGTCAGATGAAAACTGAGGCTCAGAGAGATTAGGTGACTTTCCCAAGGTCACAGAGCTCTCTGATTCTAAAGCTGAAGTCATGCAACAAAGATGTCTGCCTTATAGGCTGTACTCTGGGGTTGACAACTGAAAACAAGGACTTGGAAATGTTGTCAAATAATACCTTATTTCAGTCTACAACAATTGCCACTCAACTCCTATTAGCATGGTTAATACCCTGCAAATACGACAGAGAAAAAGTCAAAGCTTGGCACTATGTCCCATGGGTACCTATCCTTCAGGGGCAGCAGAAGGAAGAGAACCAGACCATGCAATTGACAGAGACAAAGCCACTTTCTTAATAAATTACAGTTGAAGCTGCATATTTTAGGACTCACAAACACAATTATAGTTCCACCATTGTTTTCACCCAGTTTTTCTTCACCTTTTTGGGTGTTAACCCTTTTGAGAATTTGACGAAAGCTGTTGATCATCTCAGAAAAGTGTGTAAAAGCAAAAACACAATTGTGCACATAGTTTCAGAAAAATTCACCCAGTTTCCTGTAGCTAATCCAAGAGCAACAGACCCCATGTTTAAAACTCCTGCGTTAAGAAAACCTAATTCTGGCTGGACGCGGTGGCTCACGCCTGTAATCCCAGCACTTTGGGAGGGTGAGGCGAGCAGATCATGAGGTCAGGAGTTCAAGACCAGTCTGGCCAACATGGTGAAACCCCGTCTCCACTAAACATACAAAAATTAGCCAGGCGTGGTGGCATGCGCCTGTAATCTCAGCTACTCGGGAGGCTGAGGCAGGAGAATCATTTGAACCCGGGAGGCGGAGGTTGCAGTGAGCTGAGATTGCGCCACTGCACTCGAGCCTGGGTGACAAAGCAAGACTCCATCTCAAAGATAAAAAAAAGAAAAGAAAAAGAAAACCTAATTCTATGTTTTAGAACATGATAAACTAGAGATCAATGATTCCTTTAAATAACAAGCCGATCTAGGGCACAAAAATAAGGATTTGCTTTATGAAAATTTTGTTTTCAATGTCTAATTGCCTGCATGAGGTACACTTACAATGAACATATCTCTATTTCCCTAGTGCCCCATGCAGTTAGAAATAATGATGACACAGATGACCATCATCAGAACTGTCCAGAACACAAAGCTGGAAACTACAGGTACAGTAGGCAGTAAGTTTTTTGTTTGTTTGTTTGTTTTGACACTGGAGGGTGGACAGTGACTCATCAGATAGGAATAACTTTACTGGATGGGGACTAGACTATATGACTGTATTAAACAGCACCATTCAGTATCATGAGTCAAAGGTTCTAAGACCCATGTAAACCTGGAGAAGACTCAGACCACAGGTCTGTTCCTGCTAAACAGCTGATGGCTTCATGAAAGGCCAGGCACCTGATGGCACAAACTAAGTAGATATTGGCTGACTCACTTGAGTCTACAGTCAACCTTCTTATACTGGCCCATGTTATTCCAAATAGCAACTGTTAGTTCCTTGCCAACTGGAGGTCCCATTGCTCTTTTACAAAAATATTAGATAATCTAAACCCAAGTCATTCCAACGCCATTTTCCCCTGGCCTCTTGTATTTTGAGTTGACAAGGTCTTACCATAATCTTCAATAGCATTGTTAGTCCTAGCCTGATATTTCTTCTTCTAAGCCCACTTCCAGTGTTTAAGCCCTCATATAAAAGGTGCTTAGCTGTAAGTCATAGATCCTATGTGGTGGTCCTATAGAACTTTCTTCTTTAAAAACCTTTTTCATCTGAAAGTAAGAGGTTGTGTGATACGTTAGAAGGAGCACTGGATCGGGAGCCCCTAGTTCCATCATCTATTGCTTCTCCACCTCTCCAATACCCAATTCCCTCTATCAGACAGGTGACAGTCCTTACCCTGCTTATCTCACAGGTGCCTCGAAAGATTCAAATAAGATAGTGAGTATACAGATAATGTATTAAGTGTAGTGTTAGAAAATGAGAACTTATAACCATTATTTCATTTAAGCTTCAAACCAACTCCATGAACTATGCAAATCCTTACCATTCTGTCATATATTCACTCACTTTCTTGACATTTTCATTTATATATCCACTGCTTTCTTTTTCTCTCTCACTCTCACTTATTCAGAAAACATTATTACTAGGCACTGTGTGTAGCTAAAGTATTTACTGAATCAGAAACAGGCTTAGAAAAGTAAAATAACACTTCAAAGCTTACACTTCTTGGGTCACCCTTCACACACAAGGGAATTAGGACACTCCCTCCTTCCTTCTCCCCTCTCCCCCTGTCAGACCAGTTTGTTTTCCATTACTCCACATTGCCTGTTACAGAACATTTCCCCCATTAGACTAAGACATTTTTACTCGCTTATGAAAAATAGATCCTTGGCCAGGCGCGGTGGCTCACACCTGTAATCCCAGCACTTTGGGAGGCCGAGTCTGGCGGATCACTTGAGGTCTGGAGTTCAAGACCAGCCTGGCCAACATGGTGAAATCCCATCTCTACTAAAAATACAAAAATTAGCCAGGTGTGGTAGTGCACACCTGTGATCCCAGCTACTTGAGAGGCTGAGGCAGAACAATCGCTTGAACCTGGGAGGCGGAAGTTGCTGCAAGCCGAGATTGTGCCACTGCATTCCAGCCTGGGCAACAGAGCAGGCTCTGTCTCAAAATAATAATAATAATAATAATAATAATAATAATACATAAATAAATAAAAAATCCTTGGCCTGTTTGAGAACTCGGAGGCAGTTAGTCCTGTTTTCTCCTTGTGAACATGAGGGTGAGGCAGGCCCCTTGGACTTGAATCCTCAATGACTGAACTGTTTGAGTTGTATATGGCTTTCAGAAGATGGCTGAGTATGTTCACTCTCTCTTTTTCCCTGCTGCCCTTTTCTATTTTGCAAGTTGTAAATAAAATGTGTCACCCCCAAGTGCACCAGGTGTCTTCAACTTTCTAATTGAGCAAGGCAGACTCTTTACCAGCCAAGAGTCTTAAACTATTTACCCAAATTTTGGGTTCACTGGATTACTGCTTTAAGCTGGCGAGCAACCCAACTGAAGGTCAATGTTTGTTTCCTAAAGTTGTCCAATGTCTGTGTGGTACTCAGACCTGAAAATGATAACTTTACTCCAGATTACAAACTCCTCAGGGTGCATCCTGGAGATGGAAGTCAGCCCACAATATTTTCTGATTGGTTAGCATAAATGATCCTCTCTTTTGAGTTCAAGGTGGGCTCAGAATTGAAACTGTCTTGAGATAAAGCAGATCAGCCCCAATTCACCCCTGGGGGAAGGGCTCTGAGCAGAGGAATGTGAAAGGCCCCTCCAGTCAGGGAAGGCATCTGCTCTGCTTGGCTTTGGGCTGTATCAGTTGGCAGATGAAGCTCTGTGCAAATGCTGGCCAGACCAAAATGGTGCCGAGACAGCCACAATGTTGTTTAGAAAAAAGAAAGGAAACATCTGCAAATCCTGCCTTGGTGCTGAGCGGGGACAGCCTGCTGCTTTCCCTCGTGGGCCCACGGTGGACTACCTCCTGACTGATCAGAAGGGTTCCCTGAAACAAATGCATTTGAAAGATATTTTCCATCCCCCGCCTCCCCCCTCCACAGGAAATTCTTGTGTTTAGTCATCCTTACTACATGGGCTGAGTCAGCAAGCTCTGCTTTAACCACAGCTGCTTTCAAATGGTAAGTTAAGACCAGTTAGTTGAATGAGGAGGCTTGGCTGAAACACTTTGACAGCTGGAGCTCCAAAATCGGATGGGTAAACTAGAGGAATTGCAATTTGGATACTGCTCAATACCTTCGAGTCCTTCTGGGTGGGCCTCATTACTTTTTTAGTACATTGATACCATGGAGCATTCCAGAACTAGAAGGGACAGCACTTTGAGTGCCTTAAGAGATAACTAAGGTGCAGTGGCACGCCGTGTTGGCCTAAGATTTAAATCCTGGTCCTGCTAATAATTTGCTATATGACTATAGGGCAGTTATCTCCTCCCTCTGTGTATTAGCATTCTCAATCCTTAAAATAGAGGTTTGGATATGATGACCTCTAAGGGTTCTTCCTGCTCTGGTGGTCTATGAAACAATCTAGGACAGATGGCCGCCCACTCTTTTCCCAATTTACGGGGGGAAGACACTACATAACCTGTTTTGGGAATGTGGCCCAGCATTTTATCTGTGTGTGGTAAAAATGTCTTCCCTGGGTCTAACCACAATCTGTTTTCTCTTGTTTGGGCCTCTGTAGACATGGAGCACCCTCAGGGAACATTCTTTTCTAAAGATCCTTTGTCAACTACAAGAGCCCTCACGTCTGAGCTCTGTTAAATCCTCTGCAATGGCAGACCTTTGCTTATTGCTGGGGTCTCAATTAGCACACTTTCCCTCTCGTCAGATAGTTTTTCATATTTTTGGTCATTATCACTGACTTGTGAACCCAAGGACACTAAGGCTGGGCTAGTTGGACAGTAGCTCTATAGAAAAGGGAAAGTCACCTATTCCAGAGCAGATACAAGTTGTTCTTACAAAAGTTGTCCTAGACCACAAAGAGTCTTGGACACAAGAGGGAGGATGGCCCTGTGGAATCTAACCTTTCAACTCCTGGATCCATACTTGGACATTTGAGCCCAATGGACAAATAGTTAACATTTGCCGAGCACTTAATATGTATGTGCTACACATTGTTCTAAGCACTTTGTGCCCACGTGATCTTATCTAATCCTTGCAACTGTACTCTGCAGTAGTGTGATTATTATTCGTATTTTACAGATTAGGAACCTGAGGCACATAAAGTTTAATTAACTCACTGGAGGTAAACAGCTAGTAAGCATTCTAATTCAGGAATGCTGGCTCAGGGATCTCTGCTCCGCACCGTTATGCTTCTGAGTGGAGCCAGCTGCATGGGAGGACTGAGGCTAGTACTGATGATTCTGGCTCCTGTGAGGGACAGCCTGCCCCACATGCCGCATGTGCCTGCATCTCTTGTCAGGTGTCAGTTCCTGCCCTGGTTCCCATGGAATTCTGTGCCCCTTCTACATAGAAAGAAGTTTCCTCGTGCAGAGCTGCAAAGTGTTGACTTTACGACACTGGAAATGGGTCATGTTTTCCTTTTAAAAGGGAAACACAGGGAAAGAACATTATATAAAATTAGTTTCCCCAAACTAAAGAAAGTGCTGGAAAATAGCCACATTCCTCTCTGCTGATAAGTGCATTAGATTTGTCAAGTGTCAGAGTTTGGCGAGAACTTGTAGCTTGTCTAGTCCAAGTCCTTTGTGTTACATACAAGGAAACTGAGGCTGAGAAAGTGGTATTAGATACATGTAGATCGAGGGCCAGGAGGGCTCTTAAAAGGTTGAGAAATGGACAGAAATGACACAGACTAATTTATAATTGCCCTTTAAGCCAACCCTACAAAGGAATCTGAAGGACGGATTTATCCACACTGGAGCCACTTTTTCCAGCGGGCTGCCCCAACCCCTTGCATAACAGGGATTCCATAAGTATGGGCTTCAAATGCACTGAGATACCACCCAGCTACCACATTCAGATGATCAAGGTCCATGGCTAAACTGTAATGTTCCTATAACCTTCCTTAACAGCAAACCTTCTTACAAAATAGATCCCACACCAACAGTCACAAAGGACTTTGGGAAAAGCCACTTCTGTTGAAAAAGAAGCTGATCAACCACTAGACTAATGACTGTGATACAAAGAAAAGATACCTCTCAAAGCCTACTACAATGAGAGCAAAATGGAGCCATCTTACTTTTCAGTATTGAATGTGCAGATGTTATTGAAATATTTTTAAGCTAAAGGCTTGTAAAGTATTACTTTAAAATAAATCTTATGATAGTATAAATTTTCACTGATCCTAACACAGGAGTCAATACAGAAAAGCTAGAAGAAGAAACTGGGGCTTTGTGTGTGGTTAAAACTGCCCAGAAATTGGCCCGAGGGAACAGTATCTTAATGGTTGTTTTCAAAGAAAGATTTTCTTGCATTCCCCAGTGTCAACCCACAATGTATTTTCCAGTCTCTTCCTCCTAAACTCAGAAAAATAGTGTCAGCGTTTAAAAATACAAAGTACACAATGGGAGATCTTGCCCGATTTGCCTGCTAACGAAGCAGGCAGACAGATAGATAGATAGATAGATAGATAGATAGATAGATAGATAGATAGATAGGGGGGAAATCTTAATAAGTATCATGTCTCCTAGGTGCAACTACAGCTAAACTTGAATAGATCTTTAAAAGACCCACATCGTATTTTGGGGCATGATCTATTATAGCCTACCAACTTTCCCACATGGAAAGTCGGCCACATACCATTTTACAAATAACCAAATGAACTCCCCTTCATTTTATATGATCGCTGAAGCCTGATTACCTTTCATAATCAGCCAATATCTTAATTCATCCCAGGTTGCAGCTGGGCTCCAGGAATGTGGAAGAAGCTTGGTTTAGGAGGGAAAGCAGAGGGTGAGAGAGAAATGGGGTATATGTGTGCATGTGCATGGCACACAGAATCACTTTTGAAGATTTTTATAGGTAGTCAGCACTTCTAAGCTAGAAAAAAACCTGCCTTTGTAGTGTTAGGGGATGACATTTCATTGCAAAAATAAATGATTTGGTCATTACCATTTCATGGTTGCTGGCAACCACCCTCCTCTGCTTTCTAACAATTTCCATTTTAGGCACTGACAAGCCCTTCAAAGTGATTCAGCCAAATATCCACCCAAAGTTGCGTATTTGGCAGTTTCAAACTGAGAAATCTGGGGCCTCTGGGCAAAAATGTCAGAAAGGGCTCCCTCCTTCTTTGTCAATTGTGAAACAAACAGATCACCATGAACGGTCACTGGGGGCTCCTTGGGCAGCCATGCTGAAGGAAAGGGAAAGAACGGAAGTTGTTGGCAGGGGCTGCTTCCTTGGCTTCAGTTTTTGCTCTCTCTCCATTGCTGCTTGCACTTTTCCTGAAGGCCAGCACTGCCTCAATCTTTAACCCTAACCAAGGCGACGCACTGCTTTTCTGCAGGCAAGCGTCCCCTGCAGAAAGAGATGACCAGGAATGGAAATCACTGGGAAATGGGTCTCGGAGGCTGTAGGGTTTAAGAATATTTTGGAAGCTCACCTCATTCAACTGGCTGAAACTTCCAAGCTATCACCATGCATCTCATTGGGGAACTTTCAGGCTGGTCTCTGGAACCCACCTGGTCCTCTGTGCCCCGAGAAACCACAAAGCCTAGAGCACTTTGGTTTGCACGGTGAGGAGCAAAAAGTGGAGCAACTTTCAGGGAGCCTCCTGCCTGACCAGCGACTTCAAGAGCCTGAATCCCAAAAGTGCTTTCACACACGTTCTCTTCAGCCTGAAAGGCTCTTCTCTTGGCTCTGTAAGTGACTGGCCCCCTTCTCTTTATTCAGAATTCATTCTAAATGCCAGGTCACCATGGTGACGCCATCCTGACCCTTAGTCCATGCCCCACCTGTATTTTTTCTTTTGCCATTTGTAATTCTATATTTGTGTGTTTACTTGCTCTTCACTCACCTCGCCTATGAAACAGTAAGCTCCCTGAGGGCAGGGGACACTTCTGTTTTGTTCAACACTTTACTCCCCATGTTTATCAAAGTACCTGGCACATAGTAGATGCTCAGTAAATATTTGTCAAGTGAATGAATAAAATAGTGGTATTCTGTACCTAGTTGATTTTGTGGAAATTTAAAAAGCAGGCCTATTGTCTCCACACATAGGTCTCTCCATAAAAGCTTGCATTGGATTCTGTCGTAACCCATCTCTCTGGGAGAGACAGCTTGCCTCAGCTATCTTCTCTCCCCATCTACTCCCTTCTTCTTACTTGGCTCATGACACCCAGGATCTGGCACCAGAGCCTGGTAGCTTTTTGGCCAGAGGCAGTTAGTACTGGGGAGGTGCCAAGCAGAACTGGCTCTACTAGCAGTGCATCAAACTTACCACTTGGAGGGACAGACCATTATACTTCATAATAACGCTTGAGTTTACCTTCCCTTCCCTTTGGGAGCTGTTTTAAAGAAGTTATTTAAATTCCCTCACTAAAAACAATAGCCAACCTTCTCAACTACAAACAAAATCAAGTTGTTATTATTATATCTGAAAATTGCCCTGTATTCAGTTTGCCAATCTTCCTCCTAGAAGCCTCTCAATAGGCTGTCTATTAAATGACAGCCACACAGGAAGATCGCTTGAGCACAGGAGTTAGAGGCTGCAGTGAGATATGATCACACCACTGCACTCCAGCCTGGGTGACAGAATGAGACCCTGTCCCTTAAAAAAAAAATGACAGCCACAGCTATCTAGCTGCTCAACACTTCAGCATAGTTCCCCTTCCCTCAAAATTAAGTAATGAAGAGAGACGAGTTCCCAGTTCTCCATTTGAAAATGGTTCCCAAAAGGCTTACTGTGTCTTCTGTTCCCTTTCTTCCTGTAATTAGCTTCGACAACATTGATGTTGTTTGGTAGGAATGGTATGAAAGGCCTTGTGCTTTTTGATTACACTCTTGAATGATGACCAACTCATTTATTTCTGCTATAGTAGATCTACCAAGGAAGGTTCCCTCCCACATCCCTAATTTAAAATAATAATCACTCAACTATGAAAATCTTCCCCAAAAAGTCTATCAAAATTTCAAATATGTTTCTTTCAGGCCAGAAATTCCACTGACTGGAATTGATCCTATATACATACCAGTATACAAAGATATACGTATATCCAGCGTGCTCACTAGAACAGTGTTTGTAGCAGTAGTACTCCTGCAGAATGGATGCCTAAGCAGTCACAAAAGGTACAAGGCAGATTTATATGTCTTGTCATAGGAAGATCTCCACGATATCCCAAATGGCAAAAGCAGATCCTGGCACAGTAAGATCCTATTCGTCTTTGGAGTCTGTCAGTTTCTCCTTCCAGTTCTATTTCACAGAATTCTTTATTTTCATTCCCTTTCATTGGTTCTGCCTCCTAACTGGTACCTTGGTCCCGGGGCCTATCTTTCCAGTTCACTTTTTCCACCAGCCAGAATGAACATTCTAAAATACCACTTTTGTCAGATCTCTCTTCTGTCAGGGGGAGAGTCTCAAGCAACCAAGCTGTTCCAATTACAGAGGCAGGATGGGGGAGTGTTTCTGTGCTCTGGAATTAAGCGAGACCTGGATTTGAGGGGAGGTTCCACCACTGACTAGCTGTCTGACTTAGGAAAGATGAGTTAATCTCTCTGAGCCTCGGTTTCCTCATCTGAAAAATGGAGGTAGTGCCTACATCACAACTGTAGGATGAAATAAAAAAGGATGAAAGAAAGGTAAAAGGAGGAAATAAGAAAACCATGTAAAGAGCTCAGCATGGTGCCTTGCACATAGTAAGTTCTCAATAAATGGTAGCTATTATTAATATTGTTATTATTAAACCAAGAATTGGTTTACTGGAAGCATTAAAATGCTTTTTAACTTCACAACACCTTCAGAATAAGAAGGTTTGCACCCTTCCTTCACATTTACTGGGCACCTCGTATCCACTGTGTATAGTAAAGCTGCTTTTTTCAGTCTGTTTTTCCTGATAATCGCTGCAAAGGCTGTGCATCTCTCTTGCACTCCAGAATCTGGTGAATGTGTCTAACTCCCCTGGATCCGCGACCTTCAGGAGTTTCTCTGTATACTTTGATTATATGACATCCCTTCTATGCCTTCATCTTCCCTATTTTGCTTTTATCTTTCCTGTCTGGCCTTGTAAGGCAGCTTCCCAACGTCCTTGAACCTTTCCTGGTTTCGTCAAGACCTCTTTGTGGCTGCCTGTTTGGTGTTTCTTTTTTTGGATTGGATGACTCTTTTACTCCACTAATTCTTTAAAATGAACAGGGCTGTTAGCTGGTACTGTGGAATGAAAGGGCATGCCAGTTTGGTGTTTCTTGTAGAATCCTAATGTTATGCCTGTGTTGTGAAAAGGCAACAATGTTTTCTATATTCCATTTTGATTCTGCTTCTTTCATTTAGTGAGTTCCCTGAATTCTGCCTGGAGATGAATTTCCTCTGTGACCCTGGGCATGTGTAAGAGACTCCTGTGCCTGTTTCCTTATCAGTGAAGTGAGAATGTTGGATCATAGTTCCTAGTATGTCTTCCAGCTCTGATGTTAGGTGTGGATGGAGTACTGATGGCAGACATTATGGCTAAAGTCTTCTCATTATATCCACCCCCATACTGGGGCTGGGCTGGTTCAAGTTGAAATTAGCTATTCTGTGGGACAGTTTCATTTATTTCTAACAGCCCATCTTTTGAAAATTCCTCTAATGTCCACTAAATATCAAAATAATTGATTTTTCCATTTTTCCAGGGGTCACCACAGCTTCAAGTTCCAAGTCCCACTTATATTGAGAAAACTCCTGCATGCTGAGCTCCAGTCAGATGTGATAGCAAAGAGTTTTCTATCACCACCTCTATCCTCAGTAATTCTCATCCTCACACATGTACATCCCTTGGTCTCTTACAGGCAAATGCTGACTGGTTGATTATTTGCACTGATGATTGCAGCATGCCCTCACTTGGATTTTGCCTCCAAAGTATTTTTATTGAGAGTTTTTCTATTAAACATACACTGAGTCCCAAGCTTGATTTTTAACTGATCCCACATGAAGGAATGGTTTTCAACTCAGAACACATGAGGAACATCTGTTCCATTTATTTGAATTCAGGAGGTCCCATTACCCATTATTATTATTATTATTGGTATTATTATTATTGAAGCTGACTGTTGAGTATCAATATTTGTCTCTTTCAGTTCCATTGAACTTTCCTGAGGGCCGTTCCCATTTGTGAATTTTTAAAACATATATCCTGAAGTCTTTAAAACAGTGAAACAACTCACATTTTCCTTTTCCTTTTTCTCAAGTTTTGTTGCAGAACTTGGGTCAAGCCCTTGTGATTTCTTGTACATGTGGTTGGGACATGAGAGTCCCTATCAGATGCAGCCAGAGTCACTGCTCAAAAGTCCAGACACGAGGTACACAGCCTTTGAGACTCCTTCATGAAGGCCACCCCAGACCTTTGTTTGACACAATCCAATCTTCAGTCTTCAGGGAAAACTTCACTGATCTGGGAATTCACCTGCAAACTGGAGCTAAGTGAACTGAGTTGTAGCTCTCTGTAGCCTCTAGATGTGTTTGGACCAAAGGTTCTCACCTTTGATGTCAGGACACATTGGTGTTTGACAATCAGTTTTTCTTTCTCTCTTCCTTTCTTTCTTTTCTTCCTTCCTTCCTGTTTGTTTTTTTTTGTTTGTTTGTTTGTTTGTTTTGTTTTGTTTTTTTTAGACGGAGTTTCGCTTGTATTGCCCAGGCTGGAGTGCAATGGCGCGATCTCAGCTCAAGCTCACTGCAATCTCTGCCTCCCAGGTTCAAGCCATTCTCCTGCCTCAGACTCCCAAGTAGCTGGAATTACGGGCATGCACCACCACACCCGGCTAATTTTGTATTTTTAGTAGAAATGCGGTTTCTCCATGTTGGTCAGGCTGGTCTCAAACTCCCGACCTCGGGTGATCTGCCCCCCTCGCCCTCCCAAAGTACTGGGATTACAGGCGTGAGCCACCACACCTGGCCTCAGTTATTATTTATTTCTAATAATCAAATACCAAGGCTTGTGTATGATTTACTTAAAAATAAATTTGAGCAGATTCAAGGATTTCACTATAAATAACTCTCGCTAACATTCCCATATGCTTTCATGAGTGGGAGAGAAGAGGGTGGGGTCATATTCAGCTCTCTGGGAACTAAAGAAAACTCTGGGTGTGCCCAAGGGCATATGAATACTACGGGCACTCATGCCAGGCTACTAGACCTGCCAACACATGGGTATTTTCACAAGGGGCTCATGAGATTATTCCCTTGCCTATGGGGTCTGTCACAGTGGGGATTTAAGGGCGGGCAAGATGGGGCAGGCAGCACATACCACAAAGAGAGTATGTTGCCTCTGAGTAAGCAGACTGGCTCTAAGTAGGGCTGAATACATGATAAATAATGGAAGGACTTGAGTTGGAATCTTAACTACTAGTGTGACCTTGGCCAAGCTACCCAATTTATTTTAGTCTTGGACTACTCATCTTTGAAATGGGAACATTATTATTATTATCTGCTTCAGAGAGTTGTTGTGAAGATTAAACAGAATGGTGCAAATCAATCACCCAGCATGTGCCTTGATTAAGCTAAGTATTCTAAAAAACAGTAGCTGCTGCACCTGAGGAGGAATCCTCGTCTATTACAGTGGGTACTCAAAGAATGCTGGCTTGACAACAAAGACCACATACTGTATGATTCCGTTTGTATGAAATGTCCAGAATAGGCAAATCCACAGAGACAGATAGCAGATTAGTGGTTTCCGGGAGCCGGTGCAGGGAGGTGATGGGAAATGAGTGCTTAACAGGTATGGGATCTTCTTTGGCGATGATAAAAATGTTCTAAACAGAGGTCACGATGGTATAACATTGTGAACGTACGAAATGCCACTGAATTGTGCACGTAAAGGCCTGGGCCCTAGCCCCTGTCTCAATGCAGCTGGTGGTATGTTGGCCCTCTTGGCCTTGCCCCTGACCTGAGTTCATGTAGGAGGAGAAAGAATAGTAGGAGTGGAAAGGTTCCAGCAAAACTCAGAGCTTTAAGCCGAGGCCCAGCAGAAACAGTGGTGTCCAACTCAAAACCACCATTCCTTAGGCTGCTCCAAGCTGACCAGCCCTGGTGGAAGCCACCGATGGCCCTACTCTTGAGAAAGGTAATGCTCCGCACTTCTGCAGGGAGCACAAGGAGGCTGATGTTATTATTAAGCCCTTACCGAATCCTCCTTGAGCAATCACCCAACACTCCAAACACCAAGATTCTTGAGTTGCAATCAGGAATGTCCCTGGAGTGAATTAGTTTTGGCCGGGGGGTGGGGGTTGGATTGAGCAATGAGCTCCAATCTGGGGTCTAGGGGTGACTGGAGCATTTGAAATTTGTTACCCAATAAAAATCTCTGCTAAGGCTCAAGACTGAAATAACTCAGCTGGGCTCTGGACTCAGCAGGGACCATTCATTAACTAACACTTCTCATCTGTGATAGTTACAGACAGGTTTTTTCATGCCCCCCAAAACGGGCTTTAACGTTGCAGCTGGCAGACAGCTGTGGCCTCACAGTGTTTACATTACCCAGACTAATGCAGTCTGCGCAGGAGACACAGAATGAATCTGATTTAGCTTTTGGAAAATGGGATTTTGAAAAGTTCCGTGGTTTTCTCTCACCCCTCCCTTCCTGAGCTGCAGCAAGACTGAAGGTGGAACGAAACAGGCATGGCTAGGAAAAGGAGACTCTTGTTTCTTGGGCTGACACTCTTCTTTATTTTGGACTTCTTTGTGTGACACCTCCAGGTGGTGGGAGCTGAGTTGAGACCTTAGGATTAAGACAGCCAAACGGTGGTTCATCACTCTTGAGCTTCGCCTTATTGGTCAGCATGAGCTCCCTGGGGACTTAGCACAGCCGGCACAGAGACAGCTGGGCAAAGTCCCCTCAGAAATGGTCTAGTCCCTTTCACCGCTAGACATGAAAAGTACAGCTGGGCTCATAACCAGTTGTCCACAAAGTGCAAGTGGAGGCTGGTTAATCCTACTGGGGTCTGTAGGACCTACCACACTGCCTCATGGGGAACCTACTTTGGTTCCACAGTCCTTTTGCATTGTTTCCTGGTCAGTGTTAACTAATGTTCCCAAGTCCTGTCTATTCTTCTTTCAAAATACATCAGACATCCTCCCGTCTTCTCTGTCACCATCGCTACTGCTTTGGGTCAGGGCCATATTTTCTCATATCTCCCAGGGCAACATCCTTCTAACTGATCTCCTCTTCCTGCCTTCTCTTCCAGATGGCTCCTCCACAGATCTAACCTTCTATCAAGTCCCATCCCGTCCTGTCCCATCCCATCAACACACATTTCCTGAGTGCTGACCACGTGTTAAACCCTTTGTTAGGCATTAGGGATATATGCATCAACCAGATGTAAGCTGTTCCCACAAGGAAATCAGTTTGGGAAGAAGTACAAGGAAGCAGTGAATTACAGGAAAATGTGTAAAGTGCTAGGATAAGGCCCAGGGGGTTGTGGGAGCCCAGAGAACACCAAAACCAGTGTTGAGGGGAGGGTGAAGAGAAAGCTCCCCTGATGTGGTTTTCATCTGGCCGCTCACCTCTTCAAAATGCTCCATTTTGCCTCCACAATCTGTCTCCAACCTTCTTTTTCAATCAAACATCCCATTAACTCCCTCAAAAGAAATCTCTATTCCAGAAAGACTAGTCCCCTCACTGTTATTCAATATACATCAACTCTCCTACCCCTTCAGTTTTGCTCTTGCCCCATGCCCTTGCCCTACACCATGCCTGGTTCACCCTATTTTGGGGGTGTATGGCTTCTGTTAGTAGGCATCATTTCTTCCCCCTGTTTTGTCTCCCCCTAGCACTGGCATTGTACCTGGCACACAGTGCCTGTTGACTGATGGCCTACTAAGCACATTTTCTTTTCACTGTGGTACTAATAGGACTCCAACAAGCATGATCAACGGTTTTGCTGCTCTTAGGGTTATCAGGAAAATCTGTGAATGCAGATGAAGGAGTTTGGAAAATTGCTGATACATTTCGGTCAGACTGTCCCCAGCTTTGTCCTGACCTCCTGCAAAGGTCAGGTTGTGAATAATCAAGTAGAGATTAGCAGTTTCAAGGGCTCTAGTAGGCGTACAGTTGGATATATTTTCCATTCTGATTTAAATATGAAGCTTAATTTGTTTTTGGCTTTATTATTTTTTGTTTTGTTTTGTTTTGGTCCTGAGCCTGTTGGTCAGAGCTAATTTGTACAGCTGCTTTTTCGTTTGATTTCTTCCAAGAAAGCAAGAGGAAATAAGGTTGCCAGCAAATTTGCAGTTACCAAGGTTTTCCTAAGATGAATATTATTTTTCTCTTCTAATACTGCCAAATACAGTATAAAAAGAAGCATGTGATTATTCCACAAATTTAGTTGTACCAGGGGTCAAATCCTGTACTCTGTCCACATCCTGATGTTGGGAGAACTATAATACAGATCTTCTGATCTACTACTTAGGAAAGTTGTACCATATTTCCAAAATTGTAAATTCACCCTGATTTTGTGCTTGGATTCTCAGACTTGACTCCTAGATTTTAGCAAGAATGGCCAAAGGGGCTGATCTGGGCAAGGCAGGGAAAAGGGAAGTAGTAGAGAAGCCAGGGTAGGAGAAAGAGCACTGGAGTGGGAGTTAGGAGCATCAGGTTCTGGTCCATGTTCTGCCACTGACTAGCTGTGTGACTTGAGCAAGTCACTTCCTCTTTCTGAGCATCTACACAGAGGGATTGGAGTAGGCAAGCTCTAAGGTTCTTGTCTGTCAATTATTATTGGACTCTGTGGCTTTGGGTTGAATGTTTCTATAAAGGCAAAAAAAAAAAAAAAAAAAAAAAAAAACAACAACAAAAAAAACCCCAAAGGCTTATGACTATTAACAAGGCTTCTTCCCACTGGTTTGCCCTTATGAGGCACTTGCCCAAGTTCATGCTTGCCCATTCTGAAGCCTGAGAAGATCTGTCTGGAAGAGAGTGCCCATGTCCTTGCTAAAGGAGTGCAAGCCTAAACTGGGTAGCTGGTACTGAGTCTGAGTTATGCCTGGAGGCCACACGTTTAATGGCTTTATTGAGATCTAAATTACACTCCATACAATTCACCCATTTAAATGGCACAATTCAGTGGTTTTTAGTGTGTTCATGGAGTTCTGCAACCATCACCACAATCAATTTTAGAACATTTTCATCACCCCCAAAAGAAACTCTGTACCATTCAGCTGTCACTCTTCCATCCCCGAATCCCCACCCTGCTCAGTCCTAGGGAACCAGTAATCTAATTTCTATTTGTATGGATTTTCCTGTTTTGACATTTCCTAGAAATGGAATAATACGATGCAGTCTTTTGTGATGGCATCTTTCACTTAGCATTATGTTTACAAAGTTCATCCGTGTTGTGGCGTATATCAGTTCTCTACTCCTTTTCATGGTTAAATAATATTCCCTTATATGGATATACTACATTTTGTTTATCCATTCATCAGTTGATAGACGTTTGAGTTGTTTCCTCTTCTTGGCTATTATGAATAATACCGCCATGAACATGCATGTACAAGCTATTGTGTAGACATATGTTTTCACTTCTCTTGGGTATATGTGTAGGAGTGGGACTGCTGAGTCATATGGTAACTCTATGTTGAATTGTTTGAGAATTTCCAAACAGTTTTGCAAAGTGTCTGCAACATTTTACGGTCCTGCCAGCAGTATCTGAGAGCTCCAATTCCTGGAGGCTATGTTTTGATCCTGTCTGATTGATAGAGGATACTTTCTAGGGTTGGTGGCTTGGAGAAGCCATTTCCCTGGGATAGTCTGACCATGCAATCTCAAGTTGTCAAGGAAACAACTTTTACAAGCAAGTATTTTTTATACTTGCTTATAAAATATATAATTATAAAATATATTGCTGCCAAACAAGCTGGGAGGTCATGTGAATTGTCTGCCCAAGCAAAAGGGAGTGTGGTGTTTTTTAATTAGAATAGGGATGAAGGATATTCAGAACCTTGGTCTGTCAGAGAACTTGGAACACCCAAATGCTATATTTCATTCACATTTCTCTCTCTTTCTTTCTCTCTCTCTCTCTCTCTCTCTCTCTCTCTCTGTCTGTCTGTCTCTGGAGACAGGGTCTCACTCTGTTGCCCAGACTGGAGTGTACTGGTATGATCATGGTTCACTGCAGCCTCGGTTTCCTGAGCTCAAGCAAACCTCCCACCTCAGCCTCCCCAGTAGTTGGGACTACAGGCGTGAGCCACCACACCTGGCTAGCTAATTTTTTTAAAAAATCATAGAGACAGGGTCTCACTATGTTGCCCAGGCTGGTCTTGAACTCCTGGACCCAAGCAATTCCCCTGCCTCGGCCTCCCAAAGTGGTGGGATTACAGGAAAGAGCCACCTCACCCAGCCAAGTTTCCCTTTAAACTTCACCTTATCCATGGAAGCTTTTCTGCATAAACCTCCATCCCCTCACTGCACCTCACCCCTCCTCCGAAATGCACTTCCCTGCACTTTGAATCTCATCAGGATTTGGTTTCCACTGTGTACAATCCTGGCTCCCACAGCCATTTTGAAACTGTCCTTCAGTAGATTTGAAAGGTCGTTCTTTATACCAGTGAGATAGAAGCTCATCAACATGCAAAACTCTGTAGTCTTTCTAGCTCTGAGTGTGATTCTGTACATTACATATTTGCTGCCTAAAGCTAAGGTGCTGCCTAAAGCTAAGTTTATTGTACAAACTGGAACACTTTTGTGGGTGAAGGGCAATGCTTCAATAATGACACTAGGGCAGCAGGTGTAAAATAGAACTATCCTGAGCAAACCAGTACCTATGTTCCCCCTACCTAAAGCACAAGGTTCCTTTTTAACTTCTGTTGTTCCTACCCCAAATCCCAGGAAGTACTGGCTGACACTAAGGCTGAGTAGGCAGATATACCAAAAAACCCTCAACTCCCTCTACCCCAGAAATGATACAATGCTTACAGAAAGTAGCCTTGAAAAGGGTTAAAACTTACATGGGCCCACAACAAACCCTTGGCATCTTAACACAAGTCATTTGACAAAGCATCCTGAAAGTGTTTCTACTGAATTCATATAGGTCTCAAAGGCCAATGATGGCTTCCTCCAAGTCACCTTTTCCCAAGATCCAATTGCCATATAACAAAATGAGCTATAAAGGCTACACAGTTTCACATCTTGATGAGGTTCTATCTCACAGGATAAAGAATGAGTCTCAAATCTGCTGAAGGACAGCTTCAAAATGGCTGTGGGAGCCAGGATTGTACATAGTTGAAACCAAATGCTGATGAGATTCAAAGTGCAGGGAAGTGCATTTTGGAGGAGGGATGGGGTGCAGTGTGGGGATGGAAGTTTATGCAGAAAAGCTTTCATGGATATGGTGAAACTTAAAGAGAAACTTGAATGAAGTATAGCATTTGGGTGTTCCAAGTTATCTGACAGACCAAGGTCCCAAATATCCTTCATCCTTACTCTAATTAAAAGATATCGCGCTCCCTTGTGCTCGGGAAGACAATTCGCATGACCTCCCAGCTCATTTGGCAACACTTGGGAGAAATCTGGCCTTGCAATCAGACTAAATGATGTGTTACCCTACACTTAATCTCCACCATCCATCAAAATCCAGGGGCCTTGGCCTCAGCCCCTCGACAAGAGGCCCACAGTACCTGGGTAGGATTTCATTCAGGGAATGAATGCAAAGCCCCTAATTCTCCATCCATCTCAGTCCTCTGTAAACAGTTAAAGACTGCAGCCAACAGCAAGAACTGCCAACCCAAATGAAAGCAGTGAGTCAGCAAAATAAAGACAGATGGCAATGGATTAACTGTAGCATAGGCAACGAGAAGCAGGCCCTACTTAGCTCTGACCAGATTGCTTTCCCTCAATTTCAGGCAACCCAGTGCTCACATGGAGTCCCTCATGAGCTATGCTGGAGATAGGGGAAAGCAGCTGCTGCACCCAGGGGTGTGTGTAGCCATAGCGGTGCAGGAGAATACTGCTTTAATCTATAGTTTCCAGGTGGTCCAGGCACGGGGAAGGGACAGGACAGAAGAAAGAAGACATTGATCAGGCTTTTCCCCAACTGTTCCACCTCCCTTGTCAAAGGGCCATTTCCTTCAATAGCCCTATTTCCAAGTATTCTTCTCTGTTGTCCCTTAACCATAGTTATTGGATCACATATTCCAGTTTGTGGACACACCACCATCAACACCATAACTTGCCCTGTTCTTGCCCATCAGCTTACTCAAGCTCAAAGTTTAGAGATAGTAAAGAGTTGAAACTACGTTTACAAAGAATTTGGGGGATTGTAGGCCGGGTGCAGTGGCTCATACCTGTAATCCCAGCACTTTGGGAAACCAAGGCAGGTGGATCACTTGAGGTCATGAGTTCAAGACCAGCTTGGCTAACATGGTGAAACTTCGTCTCTACTAAAAATACAAAAATTAGCTGGGCATGGTGACACATGCCTGTAATCCCAGCTACTCAGGAGGCTGAGGCAGGAGAATCGCTTGAACCCGGGAGGCAGAGGTTGCAGTGAGCTGAGATCACACCACTGTACTCTAGCCTGAGCAACAGAGTGACACTCCATCTCAAAAGAAAAAACAATTGGGGAGATTGTATGTGAATTTCCTTTATCCATGCCTATGATGGTGCATCCCTATTACTGTATTTCCTGGAACACAGCAGGTGCTCAATAAATTTTTCTGGAATAAAAGAAAAAATGGATGACTGAAAGCTCTCACACAAAATGTGGTCTGAAGCCCATAAACGAGATTCTACTGGAGTGGAATTCTTTGTTTAAATGTCCTTTTTTGGTTGTTTTTAAAGTAATGCATTTTTATTTCTCAGAAAGAGGATGATGAACATTTAACTTGCACAAAATATTCATTGGCACGTATCGTTTACTCTGGGAGCAGTAGCAGTGTCATTGACCACACAAATAGCAGAAGACACAAAGCATCAGCTTCTACTTCAAAATTCATTGTTACTTTTACAAAGCCTGCTCAAAAATGACCATTTTTCACATGCAGCTGTGTTGAGATATTATTTTATAAAATAAGACTTGCCATTTAGACTAAAGAGTTGTTCTCCTTAATAAGTTTTCTAAGATAATTTTTTGTGAATGTGCAAAAAGTGAGCTGATAGTTGTTCAGGTGTTGACTATTAGCAGAAAAATCTTATAAATAGTTCCATGATGCAAGTATTCTATCAATGTCATATGATGATTCAAATAGAAAATCAGTTAATTATATTTCAGCACTAATTCTATTTTTTTTTTTTTCAGATTTTGTTGTCTTGGTATTTGTATTTTTCATTTCATCACTACTTTTGCAAAGGATCTCAGTAGCAGAGTTATGTAAAGAAAGATTCCCATCCTCTATTTCTCCTGAAGCTCTCTGCTGTGTCAACATATGCAGCATAATTCCAGGGTTATATTTCTTTTGGTCCTGCTCTTACGCTTGCCATTCCCTCTTCTGGGTGTGCCTTCCTGGCTATTGCCATTGCTGGCTTTTTTGTTTGTTTTAAAACAACTTTTATTTTAGGTTCAGGAGTACATGTGTAGGTTTGTTATATAAGTAAATTTCGTGTCACGGGAGTTTGGTATACAGATTATTTCACCACCCAGGTAATAAACATAGTACCCAATATGTAGTTTTTTGATCCTCACCCTCCTCCCGCCCTCCACCCTCAGTTAGGCCCCAGTGTCTGCTGTTCCCTTCTTTGTGTCCATGTGTACTCAAAGTTTAGCTCCTACTTATCAGTGAGAACATGCAGTATTTGGTTTCCTGTGCCTGTGTTAGTTCACTTAGGATAATGCAAATGTCTTTATTTACTCAGTCAAGGAATTAGTCAATCAACAAGCATTTCCTAACATCCCCCAGGTACCCAGCATTTTGTATGCATCCATCACCTTGGCTACATCAACAATTTCTGACGACTCTTCTCAAAAGGCCATCTTCTTAAGCTGACATATGTCTACATGCTGGCTTCCATATTCCTAAAATCTTTGATATTTGGGGTTTCTTAGAAGGGCTGCCAGTAAATTACAACTGGCTTTTTCTGATGAACAGTCCTTATAGAAGTAGAATATCCTTGAGACTAATTCCAGATGATTCTTGGATATGAACAGGAATGGAGATAGGAATAAACACTTGACTTAGCTGAAGAAAGGAACAAACATTGGGGCATGGTGGGGCGGTGGGTAGGGAAGGAAATAGTTCCCACTCTACACCTAGCTAGTTTACCACTTCCCACAACTACCCAGTTTGCCCACAGAATTGAGGCTGTTCTACTCTGACTTTTTCCAAGGTAAAATAATTGACTGAGGTGAAATTCACATAAAATTAACCATTTTAAACTGGATAATTCAGTGGCATTTAGTATATTCACATGTTGTATAACCATCACTTCTATCTAGTTCCAAAACATTTCCATCATTCCAAAGTAAAACCCCTTACCCATTAAGCAGATTCTTCTCATTTCTCCCAGGCCCTGGAAATCATCAGTGCCCCATCCCTACACATTTACCTATCCTGGATATTTCACGTAAATAAAATCATACAATATGAGGCCTCAGTGTCTGACTTCTGTCCTTTAGTATACTGTTTTCAAGGTTCATCCACATTGTAACCCATATCAGTAAGTTCATTCCTTTTTAGAGCTGAATAATATTCCACTGTATAGATATACCATATTTTTTGTTTATTCATCATGTGATGGATGTTTGGGTTGTTTTCACCTTTTGGCTATTGTGAGTAGTGCTGTTGTGAACACACGTGTACTTGTACTCGTCTGAGTCCCTGTTTTCGATTTTTGGGGAGTATATACCTAGAAGTGGAATTGTGGGGTCATATGGTAATTCCATGTTTAACTATTTGAGGAACCATCAAACTATTTTTCTACCCTATTATTTTAATACCTTCAAGGATGAATAAACACTACAATAAAAGTGACCGATTCAAAGTCACTAGCATCTGTGAAGCTGACCTAGGTATGCCTGAGTTTTTGTCCCATGACTTTGGGAACTGCTTCAGGATTTCAGCTGCTTCAGAGACATCTTGACAAGGGTTGTTTCTGAGGGGTCCAATCAATGATCATCAGGGACTCAAGCATTTCCCTGAGATTGGCTCCTATGAAAGTTACTCAACATCATCTCCAGTCAATATGAAACATTTCTGGAACACCTCATCTAGCCTTCTTTCCTTCCATTCTTCCCTTCTCCTTTCTTTCCTTCTGTCCTTCCCTTCTTCCTTCTTTCTTTCCTTTATTCATCTAACAAATGTTTGTTGGGTACCTATCATATTTTAAGTAGTGTGCTAGATGTTAGGGGTACAGAGATAAATGAGATGCAGTTTCTGTCTCTGGGGCCACTGAAAATGCTGAAGAGATGGTACATACTCAAGTCAAGGTGCCAGATAGCATAGTAGCCAGGAGAGTTCCAAATGTGGACACTGTGTCCCACACAGACACCAGACTATAAGCTCTTCAAGGCAGTAACTGTGTCCTGTTCTTTGCTATATCCCTAGAGCCCAGCACAGTGCCTGGAGCACATTTGCTGTCAGCAAAGCAACCTCAAAAAAAAAAAAAAAAAAAAAAAGAAAGGTCTGAGGTAGGGGGCCAGGTGCAGTGGCTCGCACTTGTAATTCCAAAGGTTTGGCAGGCTGAGGTGGGAGGATCACTTGAGCCCAGGAGTTTGAGACCAGCCTGGGCAACATAGTGAGACCCTGTCTCTACAAAGAAATACAAAATTAGCTGGCTATGGTTGCATGTGCCTGTAGTCCTAGCTACTCTGGAAACTGAGGCAAGAGGATTGATTGAGGCCACGAGTTTGCCTAGCCTGGGTGACATAGTGAGATCCCACCTCTCCAAAATAAAAAAATAAAAACCTAATTAACTGGGCATGGTGGCACCTGCCTGTAATCCCAGATACTCAGGAGGTTGAGGCAGGAAGACCACTGAACTCAGGAGTTTGAGGCTCCAGTGAGCTATGATCATACCACTGTACTCCAGCCTGGGCAACATAGTGAGATCCCATCTCTAAAAAAAAAAAAAGAAGAAGAAGAAGAAAAGGAAGAAAGAAAAGACTGAGATAAGCTGCCTGGCAGCATCAGTCCATCACCTTTCCCTAGCACCCCTGGGGCCTGCATGGTTCCCTGTAGCCATCTCTCTTTCCTTAGTTCTGTCTTAGGCAGGTAGTGCAGAGTGGGTATCCTTTGGGTCAAGTATTCTCTGACCTCCCTACAATTTCAGAATGAGTTTTCTTTCAGAAGTGTTTTTATATTTTCAGTTTCATGATGCCTTCCTCAAAGAGGAACCCAGATGATGTGAGGAAGTGAGACCATCTTTCCCAGGAAGTAAATTCACAGTGAGCAGGGAAACCCTCAGTCACCAGCTTGATGTTTGTCTCTAGAAATAGTCTTCTATCTGCCTGTAGCTTAGGGTGGAGGTGGGAGCTGAGACTTGGGCAGGAGCCAGCCCTGATGCTGATGGTGTTCCATGATTTGGGTATGCCTCTCTTTCAGTTCGTTCTGTGTTCTGCTTTCCTTGGACCTGAGTGCTGACCACAGAAGTTTCCAGAAGAAAACTGAGGGCAGCAGAGCATAGGTGTTGCCAATTTCATAAACTACTACTTCAGTTCACATTCCCGAAACACCTCCTGGACACAAGTAATAAAAAACTACAGGGTCAATGGGAAATAAGGGGAGGGAATTGAGAGGAAAGATGAATATAGAGGGAAAGGTGTTTCAGATGAGACTGGAAACAAGAGGAGTGGAAGTGGGGGAGAGGTAACCCAACCTTCACTGCAGAGAAGGAAAAGGCTCTCATGCAGGAAGCTGCTTTGAAATAAAAAAGCCCTGGGGGCAGCGTGCAGACTCTAACTCTGGTCAGTCTCAGCTCCTTTAGGGCCAACTCTTGGCCTTGTCCCCTTTCGGATTGAACCCTCTAGATCCATGCTGGAGTGTACAGGTAGAATGCGCAGGACACGTCCCCAAAGGGTAGACAGACCATAGAATGACACATTTGAAGGGATTTGATTATGTTAAAAATCAAGAAACTAAAGCTACCAAGGATATTTTTTCCTTTTTTAAAAAAGACCCAAAACTTCAGGCAACAGACTGTACTAGGAGCTCCTTTGTGAGATCTACCTACCAGCTTATGGGTGGGTTGCTACCTCCAATAAAATTTCCATTTGAACTCCTATTGGGGATGGCAAGTATTAATACTATGTTAGGTGCTTGGGAGTACAATTATGAACCAGACACGGTCCCTGCCCTCAAGGAATTTGCAGTCTAATAGGGAAGAGAGATAAAGCAGACAGCTAATTATAACATGGAATGATGAGGTCTGGAAGTTGTTGGGGGAGGACAGAGGATGAGCATTTAAATCACTCTGAAGTGTCAGGGAAGGCTTCCTGAAAGACATGATGCATAAACTGAAGAATGAGTAGGAGTCAGCCAAGTTAAAGGGAAGGGAGAAAGGATATTCCAGACAGATGAGCCTTGCAGGAGTAAGGTATGCTAAGAAAGATTAAAGCAAAAATTTATAAAATACACAAACATCAAAAATGAAATGTTGATCAATACAAGCAAAAGCCAGCTCTTTGGAAAGACCATGAAAATAGGCAAAGATTAGCAAGTTTGCTAAAGTAAAACAAACAAAACAAAAACAAACAAACAAAAAAAAACAACCACCACTCAAGAGTAAAAAGAGGCAGAGAAACGGAGAGGGAGAAAGATAGGGAGAGGGAGAAGAAGAAAAGGAGAGAGAGAGAGGACAGAACTGCATTTAGAATATATTAAAAATCAGATATGAAGGGTGGGACTAAACAAAAAATAAAAATAAAAAAGAATATATTGAAAAGTATAAGAGAATATTATTCTTAGTAATTGTGTAAGTCCTGGTATGGGTATAAAATTATGAATAATTGGCATTTTGTATTAATATTTATACCGATAAATTTGGAACATAGATGAAATAGACAATTTTCTGGGAGACTTTACCAAAATTGGCTTGAGAGCAAGATGAAAATCTGGCTATATTAACAAAACTAGAGAAGAAATGGAAATAGAATCAAAGATGTGTACACCTCAGCCCCCTTAACACACACAAGTAGGCTTTAAAGGTAAAGTGTACAACAGCTTTAAGGAACAGATAATCCCTTTACCAAACAAACAATTTCAAAAAAAAGATGAGAAGCTTCCAACTTATTTTCCAAAGATCATAACACCAATACCAAATTGTATGAGGACAGAAAACTAACTCTATACAAAACCCCTAAATAAATTATTACCAAATCAAATCTCGCACTTCGGAAAAAGAAGATTATACCATTACCAAGTAGGGTTTATCCCAGAAATTCAAGGCTGGTTCACCATTAGAAAATATACCAATGTAATTCATTATATTTGCATAATAAAGGAAAAGATAATATGATCATTTCAATAGATGCAGCAAAGATGTTTGATATAACTGAGTTGAGTATTCATTTGCTCTTAGAAAGCTCTAAGAAAATTAGAAATACAAGGAAACTTTAACTTAATAAAAAGTACTTTCCAGAAAGGTACAGAAAACTTCATACTTAAAGAGGCAGCAAGTGTAGTAGAGTAGTTAAGAACACAGTCTCCAAAGCTAAGCAGTGGAGCTTTGAACACTTGTTGGTTGTGTGACCTTGGGCAAGTTACTTAGCTTTTCTATGCCTCAGTTTTCTTATCTGTAAAAGAGGAATAACAATAACAACAATAATAGTATCTATTTCATAACATTGTAGAAGGATTAAATAGCCTAATATTTGTAAAGTGTTCATAATAATGTTTCACACATAGAAGAATACACAAGTGTTTGTTAACAAATTTTGAAATATTAGATATTTTCACCCTTAAAGTCAAGAACAAGACAGGAATGTTTATTTCTACTGCTACTCTGCTATTCAACATTTTACTAGAGCTCCAAGCCAATGCCATAGAATAAAAAATAGAATTAATAGCATCAGAAAGGAAGAAACAAAATCGTCAATATTTGCAGATAATATAATCATCTAACAAAAAATGAAGTTTGCGTCTGTCGGAAAGGAAGTAAAAGAAGGAAATTCTACTCTCTAGGGTATTCCAGTATCAACTTTTTTTTCTAGACATTTCTATAAATTGAACATTGAGTCCATCATCTTCCCTCCATGTCTACTGCTCTTCTTGACTCCCATTTTGCTGTCAACAGCACCACCACTTCCTTTTTTAAAATTTAATTTAATTTTAAGTTCTGGGATACATGTGCAGGATGTGCAGGTTTGTTACATAGGTAAACGTGTACCGTGGTGGTTTGCTGCACCTATTAATCTATCACCTAGGTATTAAGCCCTGCATGCATTAGCTATTTATCCTGATGCTCTTCTCCCCCTGCCCGCCAGACAGGCCCCAGTGTACGTTGTTCCCCTGCCTGTGTCCATGTGTTTTCATTGTTCAGCTCCAACTTAGAAGCAAAAACAATGGCACCACCACTTTTGAAGTCACCTAGACTAAAAACTTTGGAAGACTCTTGGACTCTTCCTTCTTGTTCATCTCCCATATCCAATTACCTACTCTATCTGGTTAGTTTTTCCTACAAAATATTTTTCAAATGTTTTCTATTCTCACTCTCATGTCTCTAGTCCAGGTGTATATCAACTCATGCCTGAAATAATGGATATCCTCCAGTCCCTCTCCAAGTCACCAAGTGCTCCATAGGCCAATCCTATTCGAAGACTACTATTGTCAAGTCACTCTCTTGCTTAAAAGTCTCTAGTGGCTTCTCCCTTCCCATCATATCCAGTCTAAACTCCTCCACTTGGTAGCCTTTTACCATTTTGCTACACCCAATCTGCACAGTTTATTTTCTCCTACTCACTTTATATGTATGTACCCTCTGATTTAGCAAGACCAGTATTCTCAATATCCTCATCCACCTCCTTTCCTTTTTAATTCAGTACCTTTGTTTAATTCAGTGCCTTGTATTGTCCTGTCTCTCCCCCTGAGTGTCTCCAAATCTCCCCCATTTTTAATGGTTAGCTTAAATAGCACCAAATTTTACTTTCTCAAGTGAGATAATGGATACCATACTGTGTTCGTTTAATCTTCTCAGCAACTTTTAAAGTACTTATTCATTTTCACCCCATTTTATGGATCACGTATAGTGATTTGCTCAAAGTTCGCATTGCTGATAATGGTGGATCTGGAATTCAAAGCCATGTTTACTGCCCAACCTCAGAGGTCATGCTCCTAACCACCCCCCTGTTCTGACTTTCTGTGATGCCTCCCCTGGCTGCCTCAACCCTCTCTGACCTTCTCTTCCTTTTCTTTGGCTGCTACGCATTATTGTGTAGTATGTACAAGTTTAGCTCCCAGCAAAACTGTAAGCTTTTGGAGGTCAGGATCCATTGACCCTGATCTCCTACTTCTCTGTCTCTTCCTCCCTACGAGAGCTGCACCACGATGCTTAGTTGGTTAACTGGTAAGGTTGATCAAATATAGCTAAATATATAGGAATTTGGCCTTGGTATCCAGTCTTCAAGAAACCTTTTGAGTAGCTTGAGGATCATGCAAGCCCTTCCCATTCAAGCCTGGGTTTTTAGGCCCAGAAAGGGAAAGGAGGAGTAGAATTATTTCATTTCCCAAGAAATTATTAAATTTCCCCTGGTCCCCTTCCCCGATGATCACGCTTCTCTCTGCATAGCTTAGGTCAATGTTGCATGACAAATCTTCCCTTTACATAATGGTTGGATCAGGCCAGATTTTGTTAGCATGTGCAAATAGAGCCAAACCTGTCAACTTACAATTGTGCAAAATCTGACTCCTGGGAATCTTCCAGAAGTGAGCCGGGGAAAACTAATATCTGTCCTACCTACCTCACAGGGTCATGGTGAGAATCAAATGAGATAATGGATATGAGCACACTTTGAAAAGCAGCAGTGAAAAGCAGCTTGCTTCTTGAGCCTGGAGTGGAGCAGTAGGAGCTCTTTGGTGATTTCAAGGCCAGGTGAAGGGTGGAGGCTCTTCTGAAATTCTTGGACTCATCATTTCCCAATGTTGTAAGACTTGCTTTCCGGCAATTCTTGGGAAATTTTACTTTATTGTGAGACTTCTTCAACTACATGGGAATTTGTCCTTGACTTCCCTTTTCCTTTTTCTAATTACCCTTACTCAACCAGTCCACAGTACTTTGAAAGATTCTACAAGATAAGCTAACTTTCCCTCCTTTTGGTGCGTTGAAGAGACAGTATTTTGCTGGTGGCTTACATTTAGATTTTGAATCTCTCTCCAACATCAGGAGCAAGTGATACAGGGAAAGCACACTCTGAGATTGATGACTTCCATGATGGTCTATAAATGACAATTAGCCATTCAATATTATTGGATAAATAAGGAGTGCCTCTCTGCTTCCCCTGGAGAGACCAAATTCCCTCAGAATTCAAGTGTTAGAAGACACAAGAGAACCTAGAAGTCTAGAATGGAAGGCTAGTGGTGAGAGAGAAGATATTTTTGTAAGAAAGAAAGTTTTGGTTCAAAAGATTCCAATTCTGAAAGTGAAGGACTTTGGGGAAAGCCAGGGGAGAGTGAGCTCAGCTTGGACAGAGAAGAGGAAAGAGTGCCGACTGTGCAGGGACCTTGGCCAAAGGGCCCTGGATCAAGACTAGACTGGGCTTGCAGAGGTAGCCAGAGGTATTCTGACCAGGGAATTGAGCAAGATTTATTGCCTAAGTTGGCCTCAACTGGACAGAGTTTGGCTTCGGGTCTGTTTTGTGTGTTGGGCATGCATACGTACCTCCTTACAGTTGAAGCCTTCAGATAGTGAGCCATGTCCTCAGCAAAATGGGGCCAAAGGGAGGTTGCTGCTGGTGTAGGAAGTGGGGACAGAACCTGAGAAGCAAAGCTAGGGAAAGTACCCCTAGGCCTCCGAAGGTAGCCATGTAGGCAGGAAATAGCAGCCCTCTTGTCCCCCACAGCTCCTGGGCCACTGGCTGTCCTATCTACATTTGAACAATATGTACCCAGCAGACTGGGCAGCTGGCCAAGAAGCTCATTATTGTGCCCCATCCCGTGGCCTCCTGGGCAACCAGGTTCCATGCATCTTATTCCACTGCTCTGCTCTACTTTTGCTTCCATTATACTGACTCTCATGAGCTGCCGTGTTGAACTGAGGGAATGTTGTGGGCTTCTATGTGTGTGCATGCATGCATCCGTGTGTGTGTGTGCGTGTGTGTGTGTGTTTGTGTGTGTGTATTGGAGGGGTCCCGAGTGGCCCCCAGCCTCAGCCTCTCTGACTCCAGGCTTCGGAGGGTGCCTGTGCCTATGAACTTTGCTTGGCTAGCCTGCTGGATGGAGAGAGATGAGAGTAAACCCCTGCTGGTTCCGTCCCACACTCCCCGTTATGATAGGCAGTGAAGCAAATCACTTGGGCAATTGCCTGACCTTAATGGGATAGAAAGGGCTCCTCTTTTGCTTGAAAGGAACATCCAAGCATGTGCTTAGTGTTTAGTTTTCCTGGAAAAATAATTTTTCTGGCATGCTAAAGAGGGTGAATTTGCCTTCAGAAAGGATTGTGTCATATCCATAACCTTTGCAGCCTCTCTATCATTTCCAGGGATGAAAACTGCATTCAGGGGAAGACAAACCAAACATCTGCTAGGATAAGGTTTTAGTTTTCACTGCAAGAAAACTGTGTTGTGTAAAGAAAAATAGAGATACACTCTTGGGCCGTTCTTTGGGGGTAACTTAGCAACCCATCGAAATCAAGAGATTTTTGAAGGATACTGCAAAGTAGAATCAGGTCTGACTGTTCAGTGTTATGATTTTAAGGGCACTGAGTACAGACAGCACCCCACCCCTCACCTCCAGCACCCTGCCTGGAATTCCAGCTTTTAGAAATTCATTTCTCTGTATTTGAAAGACCTTATGTGTCTTCTGGAGTCACATGTTGAAAAGTAAAATATGCCTGGGAGGAATATCACCTAAAACCATATCAGCTGATAACAGCTATCTCTTCAGTGAAGATGGAGAGCCTGGGATGGGACAGAAAGATCTCTGGGAATAGCAGGAATAGGATGCCTGAGTGACAAGAGGGGACAAGGGAACGAAAGGGAAAATGGAAGGTTAGCAAGACATGGCTAACTTAAGACACCATAAATGGAAGGAACCTCATAGACCATCTATACCAATGCTTTTCAAAAAAAGAAAAAAAAAAAAACATTTAAAAAACATGGAGGCTGGGTGCTCATGCCTGTAATCTCAGTACTTGGGGAGGCTGACGTGGATGGATCACTTGAGGTCAGGAGTTCAAGACCAGCCTGGCCAACATGGCGAAACCCCGTCTCTACTAAAAATACAAAAATCAGCCCAGCATGGTGGCACATGTCTGTAGTCCCAGCTACTCGGGAGGCTGAGGCATGAGAATCTCTTGAACCCAGGAGGCAGAGGTTGCAGTGAGCCGAGATTGTGCCACGGCACTCCAGCCTGGGTGACAGAAAAAAAAGATTAAAAAATAAAAAACATTGGAACCCTCTGCTCAAACACAGAACCCCATTATGTATGAAATGAATACAAGCAGGGCTGCTCTGGTTAAAGTGGGGGCAAGAGCCTTGGGACCCAGTTTACTCAGACTCTCTACTGCTTAAGCTAAGAGAAAAGTGAGGCAGCACCACACTCATCCAGATAGTGAGAATCAATGGTTCAACATGAATTTTGTGGGCCAGTTTGTTAAATATAGCCATTGTTAAAAATGAAATGATCTAAACTTACAATTAGGTTATGCTAAAGACAAAGCTGGCCGGGCATAGTGGCTCACACCTGTAATTCCAACACTTTGGGAGGCCAAGGCGGGTGGATCACGAGGTCAGGAGTTTGAGACCAGCCTGGCCAACAGAGTGAAGCCCCGTCTCTACTAAAAATACAAAACATTAGCCAGGTGTGGTGGCGGGCACCTGTAATCCCAGCTACTCGGGAGATGGAGGCAGGAGAATCACTTGAACCTGGGAAGCTGAGGTTGCAGTGAGCCGAGATAGCGCCACTGCACTCCAGTCCAGGCGACAGTGGGAGACTATGTCTCAAAAAAAAAAAAAAAAAAAAAAGAAAAAAAAAAACCAGACAAAGCTAATGAATACTCAAAACTCATCACTTCCTAATTATTTCACTACACTTATGTTACCTATGCTTTTGAAGTTATTTACATCTATTGTATCTGTGTGGCGGAAATACTCTACGATGCCATGCTGTTGCACATGTATTCCTGACTCCTTGTTCAGTGATGTCATGTCAGGAGCTTGAAACTGGCCATGGTGGGAGCATTTACACCATGGAAATCAGCAAACACTATAAACCAGCATTCCCTTCCCTGCTCAACTGAGGGAGGCAATTGTTGGACATCTGCCAGCATGCCACTGACTATACTATACTGTAAGTCCTCACTTCTTTGGAAGCTGTACTTCCAGCAACCTCAACCATGTGGAATGCAGCTTAGCACTAAGGAGGAAGAGAAAATACATCCAACTGGCCAACCATTATCACAAAACACATCCACTTTATACTCCGTGGGAGAGAAAAGCCACTGTAAGGCCCTAGCCTAGGCAAACATGTGTTAAATAACATGGCAGATAAGAAGTGCTAGCCCTCAGAAAATGATACCCCAAATGATGGTGCTTTGGCATGCTGAGTACTTTGAACTAAAGGAGACTGGAAGGTCTCAGTTGCCACCTCAGAAGCAAAGTCTCTCGCTGACCTTCTCCTACCCTCCCTGACCTTCTCCTACCCTCCTGTCTCCCGCCCCGGGTGAATCATAGAAACTGGAACCTCTCTCCCCCAAGGCAACCCATACGATCTAGAAAGGTCACTTCTCCCTTGCAGACCCTCATGCCAGAGAGTTCCTGCCCTATACCCTGGAGGAAGGAATGCTACACAGAAAAGCCAAGAAGAATCTAAACAGACAAGACTTACTGGGTACCCTCTGCCTTCAGTCTGTTACCATTAGATCATACCCTTTGTCCAATCACATTTCTATACGTTCTTTATAGAACCTAAGCATAAAAATACACCATTTTCCCTGGGCCTTTGGGTCGTCATTTCTGAAAGCTCCCATGTCATGTAAAATTTGATTAAATAAGTTTGCTAAATGCTTTTCTCTTGTTAACTGTCTTTTGTTACAGGGTTAGGAAAGAGATCACATCTTTCTGCTCCTAAAGAAACAACACGGTGACAGCAGCACAGAGTGACAGCTGACACTGGGAAGTCTTGGCACCACAATCTGGAGCCTTTTATTATAAGGGCAAACAACCCAACTTATTCCCGAGACCCTCAAAGACCTCACTGCATCACAGCCCAGCACAGTTTAGGAAGTGGAAGTGTTCATTCTCTGACCCCCTCAAAATGGGCCAAATTATAGGCAGAACAAGCTCCATAAGAAGGCTCCAGGTCTGTCATGTCCACAGCACCCAACACAGTGCTTAGTGCATAGGAGGCCCTGAATAAACAAATATCTATTTAAAGAATTAAACCAATTTTCACAAGCAAACTCCTTGCCTCTTTTACCACTCTTTCCAGAAAAAGGACTCAGGACATTTAGTTTCAGAAAGCAGTGGAGTCTGAATACATTTCAAAAAGCTATCTATCCCAAACTGTGAGACTTGGGTTTCTTCCTAAGCCAGTACTCAGCAAGGAGAAGCCCATGTTCAGTTTGAACACCAGGATCAAGAAGCCCAAAGGCAAGAAGCCAGACAAGTTCAAGTTCAGCATCTCCTAGGCTCTTCTGGAGCCAAAGATGAACGTGGACCTCAAGACTCAGCTCAGGGAGCTGAATATCATAGCAGCCAAGGAAACTGAAGTTGGTGGTAGTCAGAAAGCTATCATAATCTTTGTTCCTGTTTCTCAACTGAAATCTTCCCAGAAAATCCAAGTCTGGCTAGTACGTGAATTGGAGAAAGAGTTCAGTGAGAAGCATGTTGTCTTTATTACTCAGAGGAGAATTCTGCCTAAGCCAACTTGAAAAAGCCATACAAAAAATAAGCAAAAGCATCACAGGAGCCATACTCTGATAGCTGTGTACCATGCGATCTTGAGGACTTGATCTTTCCAAGTTAAATTGTGGGCAAGAGAATCCACTTGAAACTGGATGGCAGCTGCCTCGCAAAGGTTCATTTGGACAAAGCACAGCAGAACAATGTGGCACACAAGGTTGAAATTTTTTCTGGTGTCTATAAGAAGCTCATAGGTAATGATGTTAATTTTGAATTCCCAGAGTTTCACTTGTAAACAAAAATGACTAAATAAGGTATATTCACAGTAAAAACAAACAAACAAATAAAAACAACAAAAAACAAAACTGAGTTCCAAAAGGATTGATACCCAAAGGGGCCAAATGTCTACTCTTAGATAAATCTTTGGTATGAGAACTCTAATGCCCTAATCATGTCTGATAAACAGGAAATGGCTTTATCATGATGCGGAGCTGACTGTCAGCACCATGGGTTCTCCCAGCTGCCCCTACTCCAAACATCTCTGGCGTCCCTCTTCTCTCCCTTCTGTGCCTGTTCCCTTCACTTTCTAGTCTCTCACGCCTCTCACCTTCTGCCCCCTTTCTTCCTCTATCCTCCTCATGCCCTTGGCCTGCCAGTCATCCCCCACTTGGCCCTAAGCACCCACCAGGCCAAGTCCTGCCTGAGACCCTCAGGCTAGAGAGATTGCTTCCCCCATACCCAGACAAAATGTGTTCAGTAGACAAATGCTGTTGTCTCCAGCCTTTACAAAGGAAGCTCATCTAGAGCCAAATACTTTCCTTTTCTCATTTCTTAATTTCTATGGGGGGAGGAGGGTATCGTGTGGGTGTGTATATGAGTATCCCAGACGACTGTGCTGTATCCCAAAGTACCTTTTATCCCTGTGTGTCCTTGCAGCCTACTTGGACCTATCTAAAGTTTATAGTATTGCAGCAGAGGAACTTTAGCCTATTTCCTGATTTTAATTAAGCCTTTTTGGGTTACAGTGACCCAGAGGCAACTATCTAGCTAGTTCAGGCAGACTCTGAAAAGAGCTTAGGCTGGAATTGCTGGGTGAACTGAAGGTTTTCCTCAGAAAACACCCACGTTGGCAAGTCATGTGGCTCAAATTGGATGGGTAGTTGGTAGGCTGCACTTTCTTTCTCTGGCGGCACGGTCAGTAATCCGACTATTGGTCTTCACGGACATTTTGGGGTCCTTCTAGAGGATCTTGTGGTTTGTGGCCAACCCTAGTGAAGTTTCTTATTTCTGTTCTCTGGTTCTACAGGCAATTGCCCCCAGGTGAGTGGTGCAGCTGGCCCTTGGTCAGGTTGACTCCACAGCAGGGCTATCCCAGGAAACCTCATTTGAAGATAAACCCCTCACCACAGAGGTTGAATCAATAGGGAGAGACAATTCAGAAGTGGGCTTGGGTTAGGAAAAGTAATCTGAAAGAGTCTAGCTGGCCAGCTGACTTCCAGAAGCTCTGCTGGAGCAGAGCAGTGCTGGCCAAGTTACTTAATCTCTCTGTGCCTCAGTTTCCACATCTGTAAAATTGGTTAACAATAACATCTACCTCACAGTGCTGTGGTAAGGATTAAATAAATGATATATCCAATATGCTTCCTCTAGCATCTGGCACATAATATGTGCTTTTAAAAGCGTGGGGCGGGGGGTGGGGGTGGTTACAGAAAATCAAAATTGTGGATTTCTTCAGAGACATGGAAGAGCTGGAATAAACTGTCACGCAAAATCCTTGAGGCCTGATCCCCCAGATGTGAGGCCCACGACTGCTCTCTGCTATTGTGGTCCATCAGTCTGTGTCACGCATAACGGGGCAGGTAGAAGTGTCCCTGGGCTAGCAGGCTCACTGAAAATTCAAAGCACATGCACTCAGCACAGTCATGGTAATAATAGTGGTAAGGAATTGGAAACTGTGGTGATGGCTTCCCGATTCCACAATCATTACAGTAAGGGTGTGCCTATGGGGCCACATATGAAAAGAGTCCTGGCCCAGGCCCCTCATACACACTCCCCAGGCCCTCTCCTCAGGCCCGATGGCTCATCAATCTTATTCCTGAAGGTTCTACCAGTGGCTCAGGGAAGGCCTGGGCCTTCTTGACACCCTTCCCTCTCCTAACCACCTGCTCACCCTCCAGGCTTACAACAAAACCCAGACACATCACTACCCACCCTTCTCCATTTGGTTTTTAACCTTAAGTGAAAAGCTGCTTGTCTTAAAAAATTAGAGATCCTGTCTTTACCTCTGAGACACTTTGATTTAGAGAAGACAGGGGACTTCAGTGCTTCACACTGAAATGCAAACATTTCAGGCAGTGTGACAAGCCAATGCAGTCCTCTGCCATTGTGGGTCCCTAAAATGACATCAGGCCTTGCTCTACCTTGTCCCAATGCAGAGGGTGAGTTAGGTGCAGAGCTGGGTTTTCTAGGACACCTGAAAAGATCAATTTGAGGTCAGCACATGGCTTAATGGGTCTGTGGGCACTCAAGTCCCCTCAGAGCTCTTGCTCTTGTCTCAGGATTGTTCTTAAAACATTGTGACTGGGAGTCCTAGGACTGCTTCTAGTAGGAGTTCAATTCCACAGACCATTAAAAAAGTCATTTCTTAGAAATTCAAGTCCATATCAGGAATGATAAAAGGATGGCTGTCTCCCAAGGTCTGCAAGCTGTGTAGGATTTAGCTGCAAATAAATAAAATAAATAAAGGAATCCAGTCCCTTTTTGTTAATTGTGCCAATACTTTCATTTTTCAGGCAATTTCAGTTCAGTCCAGATCTGGTTTCTGGAGTCACATTTTTCCAATCATCCTTCCCATTTGCAAGGAGGAGTCCAAGTATGTGATTTGAATTTGCCCAGGTGCTGGCAGTTAGGGAAGGTTTTCATATTCAAAGCTGCACATGCTTTGGAAATGTGACCCCAATGATTGCAAAAGGAGGCAATCATCTCTGGAGGGGAGGGGTTGGGGAAAGAAGCTCGTATGGGAGTTAGTGGGCTCCGTCCTTGGACTTCAGCATTTCTCAGGCATCTTGCCTTCTCTGTCTATTCTCATGCCTTTAACTAGTACCATTAGTGGAGCTTCCATCCTTCAGTGCAGTCCTGTCACTGGAGCCCCAGTCCTGGTTCTCCAACTGCGTATGGTAGCACTGCCCTAGCTGGAAAGCTTGTTAGACAAATACCCAAATGATTCTTACGATCAGGCAAGTTCAGTAAGCCTAGGCAATGTTTTTTCTACCCAGATGTTCCACCATCACCTGAAGCACAATATGATTAAAACCATACTCATCCTAAAAGCAATTCATCCTAAAAACTGTACTGAAAGAATGAGACAGATCTACACATGGTTATATGGAACAGTCAGGGTATGCCTGTGGGGTTCATATGAGAAGAGTCCTGGCCCAGGCCCCTCATGCACTTGCTGACTTCACCTCTCCCCAAGCCCAATAGCTCATCTCTCTCATTCCTGAAAGTTCTACCAGTGGCTCAGGGGCCATGGTGGCAGACCTAGGCCTTCCTGACACCTCCAGGAAGGCTCCTGAAGTGAGAAAAAAAAGCAGGCTGCCGCCATTACAGTGGAATCTCGCTTAGCTGACGTCTGTGGGGCCAACTCTCACAATTAAAGGATGCTCTGCATTTCCTGTGTAAAATGCACTGATTGATACCCACAGTATTCTGGATGCACTTGGTCACGGCTCCCTAGTGGGTCCAAGCACTTCCACTTTTACTGATTTTAATTAACTAACTACTCTCCCAGTTGAATAGATAAGAGAGTCTATTTGTAGCTAACAAAAAGATGCATAGCATGAACCTATTTATTAACAGAATTTACAAACACATACATAGGCTTGTAAAATGCAGATAAAATTTCAAGAAACGTGACCAGTGGTTGCTCCTGGGAAGGCATATTGGGTGTCTGGGGTAGAAGGGTTCCCCCCATACCCTTTTTTACTGTTTGTTTTTTTTTTTACAATGTTCATGCATTATTTTTTCCAGAATTTTTATTTTGAAAACATTCAAACTTACAAATAGATCAAAGAAGTAGAACAATGAACATACATATAACCGCCAAGATTCCACAATTAACATTTCAACATAGTTGCTGTGTAGTTCTGTTTCTATCAGTCTATTTACACACACACACACACACACACATATATTTGAAGGTCACAGGCATCATAACACATTCCCACTAAATTCTTCAGAATGACTTTTTAAAGAATAAGAAGATTCTCCCTCCTAACCACAAAATATTATCACAGCTAAGAAAATAAACAATAATCTCCTAATATAATTTTGAATCCTCCATATTCAAATTGCCCCAATATTCCCCAAATGTCTTTCATAGCTTTGTAAAATCCAGAATCCAAAACCAAGGTTTGTGTATTGCATCTACTTATGTCCCTTTAGTGTCGTTTAATCTAGAACAGTGTGTGCTCCTAATTTTTGTGTGTGACACTGAATTTTTGAAGAGTTCAGGCTAGTCTTGTAGAATATCTCATATTCTGAATTTGTCTGTTTTCTCATGGTATGTGGGTTTTTCAAAAAAATTAAAAGATTTAATAGCAATAGTAATAAAAGAAACCAGGCTCTGTTTTATATAAACAGCAACCTTAAAATGAGTATGCTATCCCAATATGCCTAGTAGCAGCATTGCCCAGTCTTCTGGTTCCCATATCAGATTCTTTAATCATCCTGCTGTCTTTCTTTCTTCATATTCAGCCAGTTCCCAAGTCTGTGAATTTGCCCTTTGACATGCCTAACGGCTTAATGCCTTCTCTAGTCCCACCATGCCCCTACCCTGGATCAGGCCTTCAATACCTCAGCCCTAAAGTATTGCAACTGCCTCCTAATTGACCCCTCTAGTGCCAGAATCTTCCCCTGAACACCTGCTGCACTGTGAATATAGAAAACACACTGCCTTTTCTATGTCACTCCTATCTGGAAAACCATCGATGGCTATTGCCTATTTCCCATCTTTCTTCAGTCAGAGCCAGCTTTGAACATAGCCTTCAACACCAGAGACAGATCTCTACCTAAATCCTAGCACTGCCAATTACTTGCTGAGTGGCCTTAGAGAAGTCACTAGGCTTATCTGGCCTTCCATTTTCTTATCTGTAAATTGGAAATAACAGTTGTCCCTACCTCTCAAGTTTGACCAGCATTTGCCCACAGAGCTCCCACCTTTTCTAGGGGTCACTCCAAGCCTCATCCTTTCTTTAAGTCTCAGCTGGAGCCTTGCCTCCTCCAGGAGGACTTCTTATTCACAGCAGCACCCCCTCTCTGAATGTCCACAGCACTTGTGGCCTACAGGGAATAATTTAGCAGATACTAGTCTTATTGCCCACTCATATTTACATTTTCATCTTTTTTTTCTTTTCTTTTTTGAGATGGGGTTGTGCTCTGTCCCCCAGGCTGGAGTGGAGTGGAGTGATGATAGCTCACTGCAGCTTCGATCTCCTGGGCTCAACTGATCCTCCCATCTCAGCCTCCTGAGTAGCTAGGACCACAGGTGTGCACCACCAAGCCTGACTATTTTATTTTTAGTTTTTGTAGAGACAGTGTCTCCCTACATTGCTCAGGCTGGTCTTGAACTCCTGGGTTCAACAATCCTGCCTCGGCTTCCCAAAGTGTTGGGATTACAGAAATGAACCACCATGCCCAGCCTTTTTTTTTTTTTTTTCCTTTTTTAACATTTGTGGACATTTTCATCTTACCTGCTCATTTGGATGGCCAGGGCCCTTTGAGAGCAGGAGTAGGTCTACCCATTGTTTCTCCTAGAGCTTCTTAGAGAGCCAGTGCTATGCTGAGCATTCAGCAGCTCAGAGCTGGCACTTGACCGTGAGAAGATGCTTTATTCATCTTTAGAGTCCTCCTTTTAACTCTGATTGTCTCTAACTCCAGTGAGACAGGAAGGAAGGACTAAGGGTTGCAACCATCATCCAAATAATCATAGTAATTCTACTTATTTATAGAGCACCGATTATGTATCCAGCACTTTGAATATATGGATGCTCCTTGACTTATGATGGGGCTATGTCCTGATAAACCCATCACAAATCAAAAATATCATAAATCAAAAATGCATTCAATACCCTAATAAACCTGTCATAATGTCAAAACATTGCAAGCCAAACAGTTGCAAGTTGGGGACTGTCTGTATATTCTACTTGAGGCCAATTTAGCAGATGAAGAAACAAGCTCAGAGAGGATAAGCAACTTGCCCAGGGTCACTCAGCTATTAACTGCTGAAGCTGGAACTTGAACCCAAGTCTGTTTAAATACAGAGCCCATATTTGTTCCCTGCTGCCTCTGTAGTAACAGTGATCAGTATATTGACAGAATGAAGGACAAGTTATTAGAGCTGTTGGGATTAGAATGCAATTTATTCTAGTACTCTTTTTATAAATGAGAATGTCCATCCGGAGAGTAACATTGTGCTACCAGTGGTGGTGTAGCTTCTGACTCTGTTTCCTCTGAGAATCAAGGTACAGAGACATGCTTCTCTGTGGTCATGGGAGAGAATGAGACAAAGCAGCTCACAATGGATTTAGGGTCCCTGTCTCTTTCTCAAAGAGTCTGAAACTGATCATCTGGGTTAATGGGAACACACAGTTAAAAGCAATGATAAAGATAAGTAGGAGAGTAAAGGAAGGAGAATGATGAGATGGCATGTAAACAGGGGAAAGAATAGGCAATTAGACTGGGAAATATGTGTTAAGGGGAATCCACATGAATCCCTAAAAAATACCCTGTGCAGTTGGGGAGTGGTGCATGTGTGAGTGTGTGTGTGTGTGTGTGTGTGTGTGTGTGTATGATATTGATTTTAGATCTACGTGTGTGTGTTCAATCTTTAGATTTAAATAAAGAACAGACCAAATTCAGAGTCTAACTGCCTCCTTCTCAGCAGCCACTTCATCACCCCCATGTCACATTTCCCAGCTGGAGGGCAATAATTGCACGGCCAGATCTGGCCCCATCTGGGAAACACCAGGGTCTTCCTGAATCGTCATATACCATACTGGCTGCCAAGACATAAGGTGACCTAAGTGAAGCTTTCATACAGGCCATGTGCACAGTCATAAAATCTTGAGAGAATGTGGCAACAGAGACAGACTTGACTTACCTGCCAAATTTCCAAAGGGAAGAAGGAACTTGCTGTGTCTGTATTTGCCCCCGGGATTGGAAAAATGTATCTCAGTCACTGGAACTGAAAGGGGGTGGCCTTTACCTTCATAGGAGAGTCACTCTCTATACAAATCTTTCTGATGGCCTGATATATGTGTGTGTCTTTATATAAATAGAGCTAGATACTGACTTTGCCAGATTGCATCAGCTACCTGCTTAACATTTTACTCTGGTGCTTTCGAAACAATACTCTGAAAGTCAGAATAATATGTGGCCTCTGCAGCATTTCCCAGTTTGGCATTTTGTTTACAGAGTAAAAGAAACCTACTCACCCTTGAGATCATCAGTGATTGAATGATACCTACTGTCATGTGTTAGAAACCATGTCACCTTGACAGAGCTCATTCACAGGAAGAAGGGTGGGGTAGAGGGTTACAACATGGTGGTGGTAATTCTTAGAGAAATCAAGCAGTGAGCTGGCCACTTGTAGTGCTTGCTGTTGCCAAGGTAGTCTTTCATGTCTTTATTCAGTAAACATATATCAAGTATATCAGGCACAGGGAATACAAAAACAAATAATATATATTCCTTCCCGCCAGGAATCCAGCCTTTGTCCTGAGTTCTCTCAAGGAGCCCACTGCCAAATGAGAGGTAAGCCTCTTCAGGAAGAATGTTCAGGGAGAATGAGAACGCATGGACACAGGGAGGGGAACAACACACATTGTGGCCTCTCAGGGGGCTGTGGCGGGTGGAGAGCATCAGGAAAAATACCTAATGCATGCTGGGCTTAATACGTAGGTGATGGTTTGATCAATGCAGCAAACCACCATGGCACATGTTTACTTACATAACAAACCTGCACATGTACCCCGAAACTTAAAAAAAAAAAAAGAATTTTTAGGGATTGCTCGTCAGTATGGTTGCCTGAGCTGTTGCAGGAAGCTCCTCTCCTGCTCCAAACACATTGTTTTTCGAAAAATTTAAATCTGTCGTACAGAGCAGAAGCAAAAATAAACATATTCTAGTGCCAGAAATGAAAAGAGAGCTCAAAGCCATAGCAGTAACTATACAGCCTACAGAAGAACCAAAGGTGGTCACACATCCTGGGCGAAGAGTTTGAATGGCAGGGTGGGAACGGGAGTGGAATCTGAGCTCCTATGGAAAGTTAGCAGTGGGAAGTGCTGGCCCATAAGTGGGGATGGGGGAAAAACACAGTTCAGAAGTGTACTGGCCACTTTGAGCTGAGAGTAGGCAGTCACATAACCCAAAGTACACAAGGTAAAACAATTCCTGCCAAATAACAGTAATAACACTAGCCAAGTGCTTAATTATGTGCCAGACACTGTCCTAAGTGCTTGGCTTATATTATGTAGGTTGATGCAAAAGTAATTGTGGTTTTTGTCGTTGAAATAAATGGCAAAAACTGCAGTCATTTTCCACCAACCTAATAACTCATTTGTAGAACAGCCCTGTTTTCCAGATACTGAAACTGAAGAACAGAGAGATTAAATAACCTACCTAAGAACACACAGGTACTAAGTGGCAGAGCCAGAATTCAAACCCAGGTGGTATATAGCACATGAATCTGTGTTTGTATCTATGACTCAGGATGAATGCATAGCTAGAACTTACTAAGTCTGTGAGGAAATAAACCACCATAAGACTAGTACAACCAATGGAAGAATTCATACCTTAAGAACCACAGCTCATAGGGAAATCTAAAAGGGATTTTAAAATAAGTATGCTGAAAATGTTCAAAGTTTTTTTTTTTTGTTTTTTTTTTTTTGAGACAGAGTCTTGCTCTATCACCGAGGCTGGAGTGCAGTGGCACGATCTCGGCTCACTGCAACCTCCGCCTCCCGGGTTCAAGCAATTCTCCTGCTTCAGCCTCCTGAGTAGCTGGGATTACAGGTGCCTGCCATCATGCCCGGCTAATTTTTGTATTTTTTAGTAGAGATGGGATTTCATCATGTTGGCCAGGCTGGTCTTGAACTCCTGACCTCAGGTGATCCACCCGCCTCATCCTCCCAAAGTGCTGGGATTACAGGCGTGAGCCACCGTGCCTGACTGAAAGAGGTTTTAAAAAGGAATAGAAACTAGAAGGCAAGAATAGAATAGTTTGAAAAATACAGGTGAATGCAAAAAAGAACCGAAATATAGGCATTGCAATGGAAAAGAGAACACTTAACAGAGAGATTAAACAACAAACTAAACACAGTTGATGAGAAGATGAGTGAACCAGAAGATAGAGCTGAGGAAATTATCCAGAATGCAGAGCAGAGGAATAAAGAGATGAAAAATAAGAAAGGAGCCGGGCACGGTGGCTCATGCCTGTAATCCCAGCACTTTGGGAGGCCAAGGTGGATGGATCACGAGGTCAGGAGATCGACACCACGGTGAAACAGCATGTCTACTAAAAATACAAAAAATTAGCCAGGCATGGTGGCGGGCTATGGGCGAGGCTGAGGCAGGAGAATGGCGTGAACCCTGGAGGCGGAGCTTGCAGTGAGCCGAGATCGCGTCACTGCACTCCAGCCTGGGCGAAAGAGTGAGACTCCGTCTCAAGAAAAGAAAAAAAGAAAAAGAAAAATAAGAAAAGAAAGCTAAGCTACATGGAGGACAGAATGAGAAGTTCCAGTAAGTGTCCTGTTGGAGTTCCAGAAGGAGGGAAGAGAGAGAACGAGGAAGAGGCAGTATTTGAAAGATAACAGAGGATATTTTCTGGAGTTGTGGGAAACCATGAGTCCTCTAACTTCCTGTCTTAGTATCAGTCTCTGGAGCCTGCAGGTCTGTAGCTAGTCCTCATGGGAGGAGTCAGCCTCTTAGCTCTGCCACTGCTGTGATAATAGCTCAAGAGCACCAAGTTGTTTATATAAAGCAATGTTTCTCAATGTTGTTTTTGAAAAATTATCATCCCCTTCATCCCAGGAGCCTTTTAAGACGTCGTCTTTTTTTTTCTAATTTCTCCCCCCATTGAACTTTAATATCAAACATATGCTGTGTATCTGTGTATGTATTGTATGTGTACCTGTGCTTTGGGCAAGCATCCTATAGGATGTCCCCATCACCTGGAAGGAAGGGTGTTCTACTTCTTTTTGTCTCTTCCTTGGCATGGCTTTCTACTCATTCTTCAGGTGTCAGGTTAAATGCCACATCCTGAGCCTCCCAGAATAGATCAGGCCGCTATGTTATATGCTCTCCTTTAAGGTACTAATGTAAAGTATAAGTAAATAATAATCTACATAATTACTTATTCAGCAGGGGCCATTTCTCTCTTGCATTCTGCTGTGTCCCTGGAGCTCAGTACACTGGCGAGCAGTTGATAGATGCTCAAATAGCTGAATAAATGAATGAGCACCATGAGTGGCATTACCTGAGCAGATGAGAGGAAAATCACAGCCCTGGGAGGAACCTTGGAAAGCTATTTTAACTCTTCCCCAGTTTATGGGCAGAAGTATTGTGTAACTACTTCTGAAAGAGCAAAGTATGTGCTTTTCTTAAAACCACACTACAGTAGTTCCTTTTTCCTTTAAATAGTTCTCATTATTTGGAAGCAAAAGGTGGTCAGGAAGCAGTTTAGAATAGAGACAGACCTCTTTTTGAAAATACGTAAAAATAACATCTAAAATCATTTCCTATTTTAGAAGAGCCAGGGAAACTCCCAGCTTCAAAGAAACCCTGTAGTAAATTCTTTTGTTACAAGGAATAATGGACCAAATTGAGTGAAGATTCTCTTTTTACCTACCTCCCAACAAAACAGACAGGTTGAAATTTGTTATGGTCACAGTGGTGTGCTCATACCAACTCACAAGAGACAAATTAATTTTGAGAGCTGAGTTGTTAAATTCAGCCATTATTAGAAATTAAATTATATAACCTTGCAATTAAATAAATTATATGAAAAAACTAAGCTTGGCTGGGAGTGGTGGCTCATGCCTGTAATCCCAACACTTTAGGAGGCTGGGGTGGGAGGATCACTCAAGCCAAGGAGTTCCAGACTAGTCTGGGCAACATAGGGAGACCCTATCTCTACAAAACATAATTTTAAAAAAATTAGCTGGGTGTGGTGCCACACACCTGTGGTCCCAGCTGAGGCAGGAGGATCATTTGAGCCCAGGAGGTCGAGGCTGCAGTGAGCTACGATCATGCCACTGCCCTCCAGCCTGGGTGACAGAATGAGACCCTGTCTCAAAAAACGAAACCAAAAAAACCCACAAAGCTAATACATATGTGAAACTCATCCCTTTCTAATTATTTTACTACATTTTGCTATTATCCATGCTCTTGAGGTTACTTATATCTTTTGTATCAGTATAGTGGAAATACTACATAATGTTCTGCCACTGGGCATCTCTTCCCAACTCCACATTCTGTGACATCAAGTTGTGTAGCCTGAAGTTGGCCATGGTAGGACTATTTATGTCATGGAAACTGGCAAATGCTACAAAGCAGTGCTTAATCTATTGTTGTGTTGATTGTCTTGACCAAGAGTTGAGAACTTTCCCCACAGTCTGTTTTTGTGTAGCCCACAAGCAAAGGATGATTTTTACATTTTTAAAGTGTTGTAAAAAAAAAAAATGACTATGTGGCCACAAAGCTTGAAATGCTTAGCCAGGCGCAGTGGCTCATGCCTGTAATCCTAGTTTGGGAAGCTGAAGCAGGTGGATTGCTTGAGCCCAGTAGTTCAAGACTAGCCCGCTCAACATGATAAAACCTCATCTCTACAAAAAAACATAAAAAGCGTCCAGGCATAGTGATGCACGACTATAGTCCCAACTACTTGGGGCTGAGGCAGGAGAATTGCTTGAACTTGGGAGGCAGAGTTTGCAATGAGCTGAGATCATGCCACTACACTCCAGCCTCAGTGACAGAGTGAAACCCTGTCTCAAACAAACAAACAAACAAACAAAAAAAAAAGCCTAAAATATTTACTATCTGGCTCTTTAACAAAATATGTTTGACCGCCCCTGAACTAGGCTTAAGAAAGATGGCTTATGGATACAAGAGTTAGGTAAAAATGAACTAAAGCATGAGTATGAATGTTAATTAGCTGTATGAAATTTACAAGAATGAATATTGTATATTTTATTATTTTTGGATCACATGCCACACATTTAAAATAAAGGTGTGTGTGTGCACACGCGCATGCACACGTGCATGCGCAGATTGTTAAGCATTTACCAGAACACACTGGTAAGGAGGGGCATAGGTCTGAGAGGATTCTTTGAGTCTTTGAATAGGTTCATGGTCCCTTTTCTTCAGGGGTTCTGAGCAAAGTTCCTAACCTGAAAACAAACGCACATCTGAGCCATCTTAAGGCATTTGAGTTATGGCTGCAAGTTCTAACCCTCTTCATTTGATCATGGTGATGGGGGAGGCTGTCTAGTCCTTGAGGCCTTGAGCTGCCTGGGAAAGTCTTCAGGAAAAGATAACATTTCACTTTGGTGACAAATTTGTTGATTTTACAGATAACATCCACATTTTGCCCTCGAGGAGCATTCAACAAGGACATTGGTTTTTATGTTTTTCTCTAAACAGTCATTAGTACAAATTAATAAATCTTTTTGTTGAGGGAACATTGGGCTATATTTCATCTTTGTTCCGCTAACAGAAAAAAAAAAAGAAAGAAAAGAAATGTGTTTCCTTGGGTTCAGGATATAAAGAACAAGAGACTTTGAAGTTATATGGATCTGGCGTGTGCCTGTAAGTCATACCAAGGACACAGGACACTGGTTATGCGCATGAGCAGAGCACATGTGAATGTGTCCTTGCTTTCTCTGGCAGTGGAATTTAGAAACCTCTGGAACAGAGGTTCTCAAACTTACGGGTGCCTCAGAATCACCTGGAGGGCCTGTTAAAACACAGATGACTGGGTCTCACTCCCAGAGTTTCTTTCACTATGTCCCTGGTGGGGGCCCCAATTTGCATTTCTAACCAGTTCCCCAGAGATGCTAATGCTGATGCTGTTGGTCCGGGAGCCACACTTTGAGAACCAGCAGTCTAGGAAGAAAGCCCCAGTTTTTCACATGCCTGGGTTTGATTATATTCTGCCTTGAGATGTTTCCTACAGGGTCACTTTGACAGTTTGTGGTCATCTAAGCAAGCTGGAAGATGCGTTTCTCTCAAATTCACACAACTGCCAGGCAAAAAGCTTGGCTGCTCTGACTGCTCTAAGCCTGCACCATTTCATCTTTGGGGAGCATCAGGTACATTCCCATCAGAAAGTCCTTTGGGGCCTGAGTTAGCATTTCATCTCCTGTAAAGGCAGAAGACACAGTGAACCTGGCTTCCTGACCTGGCTGTCCAGAAAGGGAGCCAGCGGCCCAGAAGATGCGGTGCAATGTGATGTGCAGATGAGGACGTTGAAATTTTGGCACTATTAAGCTTCAGGTTTTATCTGAGGGAAAGAGTGAAAGAGGGGTGAGAAGCACTATTTCCAAGAAGGTGGAAATGATGGCGGAGCTTCCTTTCTCCATGAGCCAGAGCAGGACCATAGAGAAGTAGAGCCAAGAAGGCTACAGAATGCAATGCAATATCTAAATGGTCTCTACTGGTTATCTTTGCGAGGTGGGGCCATAGGAGATTTTTTTTTCTATTTTTCTGCATTTTCTAAATTTAAAAACTTAATCTGTACATATGCTAATTAATAAAAAAAAACTCCCCACTGTATTTCCGTTTGTAAAAATGTAGCCATAACGTACAAAGGTAGGTGCATAAAGTATATTAACCTTAATTGCAAGCTTTGTGATTTTGAAGTGTGTATGTGTGTGTATGTGCGTGTGTTTGTGTATGTCTGTGTGTGTTTGTGTGTATGTTTGTGTGTGTGTGTGTGTGTGTGTGTGATATAACCAGAATCTAGATCAAGATAGAGAACATTTCCAGCTTCTTAGAAGGTTCCCTCATGCCCCTGGTCATTATCCCCTAAGGATCACCACTGAGTCCTGGCCTTTACCATCACCCATTAGTTTTGTCTATTCTTGCACTTCAGAGAAATGGAATCATACAACATGTGTTTTTTGTGTGTCTGGTTTCTTTAGCTCAATCTAATGCTGATGAGATTTACTCATTTTATTGCTAATTAGAATTCCGTTGTATGGACCCAGCACAATGTATTTATCCATTCTTCTGTTGATGGGCATTGAGGCTATTTCTAGGTTTGGATTATAATGGATACCTCTATTTCATTTAAAAGTTAGGATGTAGCTATGGAAATGATAGATTCCCTAGTAGTAACAGCTCCCTTTGATGGAATGCCTCCTTTGTGGCAGGTATTTTACTTAGTTCTAATGTTTTTATCAACCTGTGGGATGATGCCATTATTCCCCTGTCACAGGGGAGAAGACACAAGCTGAGAGACAGGTTGAGTTCTCTGTGAAGCAGATGCTCTGACAGGTGGGAGTGCAAGAGGTTTAGCGGGAAATACCTGTGAAAGAAAAGGGGAGAAAGTAGGACCAGGCAAGAGGAGCCCAGAGCGTGATGCAGACCTGTCAAAGTCTGTGCCCAACAGGGAGCTCTGGAGCAAATACTGCCTTTTAGAGGAGTCTTCTGGGTGGTGGAAATGGGCCTTGTATCACCTCCTTCATCAGCCATTGGCTAGGGGCCACCTCAAGAACAGCATGACCTTGGCTCAAAAGCTGAGGCAGACCCTGAAGGAGCTAACAGCTGGCGGCTGTCAAGTAATCACACTCCTTCCAGCTGGTCAGCGGGTTCTTTCTTGACAGGGGATCTAAGCAGTGCATCTCTGTGTCTGCCATAGCAAGCGAATGCAGAATCGGGGACTCAAACTCAGGCTGTCTGGTATCAAAGCTTGTCCGCTTTGCACTCTGCCATTCTACCTTCCCTAACTCAGGAAACCCTATAGTCAAGAGGTCAAGAATCTCCCAAAGGCATGAGTCAGGATTGTCAGTTGCTAGGTAGGGCCAAAGCTAGCGGGAGGTCACATTCCCTTTCTATCCTGGGAAGTCTGCTGCAACTGTGAGGTGCTCACTTCCCAGCAAAAGTGGGAAGGACATGTCCAGAGTAAATCCATTGCCACTTGCTGGGGGACTGCCCAAAGTGTGAAGCTGTGTGACCGGCAAAGAAGATGCAAGCAAGAGCATTTTTCCTTCAAGAAAAAAAGAAAGAAAGAAAGAAAGAAACCAAATCCCTCTACTTTCTGAAATTCTGGGCTCTAACTATAGCTTAAACTGAGAGTGGACAGTCTTAGGAGGATGAACATGGGATGAATTTCCCAGCTAAGGGGAAAGAAGAAAAGACGTTTCCTAAACTCACAACAGCACGCTCAGAAAGAGGAATGGAGGTCTACACTGAAGCCTAACTTTCCAAGGAAAGGAAGGTTGGTTCTGCAAACACGTGTAACTTTTCCACATGATCTCCTTCCAGGTTGAGTCATTAGACCTAATGTCGGTGACCAGCATTTCCCTGGGCAACGATTCTTTCTCTACTGAGGGGATGGAGGGATGAGAGGCTTCTGGGTGTGCTAAGCTGAGACACTGGGACTATTGTAGGCCCTCCATATCTGACCATTCTTTTCTGTCAGTTAAAAATGTTGTGGACCAGAAATAAACCCTCACGTTTATGGTCAATTTACTTTCAACAAGAGCATCAAAACAATTCAATAGGGGAAAGGATAGTCTTTTAAACAAATGGTGCTGGGACAACTGGATATCCACATGCAAAAGAATGGAACTGGATCTTTACCTTACACCATGTGCAAAAATTAAATAAAAGTATATCAAAGGTCAAAATGCATGAGCCCAAACTATAAAACTCGTAGAAATAAACATACATGTAAATCTTAGGTTTGACACCAAAAGCACAAGCAACCATGAAAAAAATACACCTATTTTTTCTTTGATGAAATGGAGACTTCATGAAAATTAAGAGCCTTTGTGCTTCAAAGCACACAACCAAAAAAATGAAGAGACCACCCATGGAATGAGAGAGAATTTTTGGAAATTATATATCTTATAAGAGACTTGTATCTAGATTACATGCAGAACACTTAAAACTCCATAAAGTAAAAAGACAAATAACCCAATTAAAAATGATCAAAGGATCTGAATAGACTGTCTTCCAAAGAAGATACACGAATGCCCAATGGAGCACATAAAAATATGCTCAACATCAATAATTAGGGTAATGCAATTCCAAGCTACAGTGAGGTACTACCTCACACCTATTAGGATGACTGTAATAAAAAATACAATGGAAAATAACAACTGATTATGAGAATGTGGAGAAATCAGAACCCTTATGCATTGCCGATGGGGTTGTAATATGCAGCTGCTTTGAAAAACAGTTTGGCAGTTCCTCAAAAAGTTAAACATGGACCAGGCACAGTGGCTCACACCTGTAATCCCAGCACTTTGGGAGGTCAAGGCAGTAAGATCACTTGAAGCCAGGAGTTTGAGATCTGCCTGGGCTATGCAGGGAGACTCCATCTCTATTTTTTAAAAATTTAAAAAGGCTGGGCGTGGTGGCTCACATCTGTAATCCCAGCACTTTGGGAGGCTGAGGCCGGTGGATCACGAGGTCAGGAGATCGAGACCATCCTGGCTAACACGGTGAAACCCCATTTCTATTAAAAAAAAAAAAAAAAAAAATTCGCCTGGCGTGGTGGCAGGTGCCTGTAGTCCCAGGTACTCGGGAGGCTGAGGCAGGAGAATGGTGTGAACCCAGGAGGCGGAGCTTGCAGTGAGCAAGATCACGCCACTGCACTCCAGCCTGGGTGACAGAGCGAGACTCCGTCTGAAAAAAACAAAAAAAATTAAAAATAAATCTGGGTGTGATGGTGCATGCCTGTAGTCCCAGCTACTCAGGAGGGTGAGGCAGAAGGACTGCTTGAGACTAGGAGTTTGAGGCTGCAGTGAGCCAAGGCCCCACCACTGCACTCTAGCCTAAGTGACAGAACAAGACCTTGTCTCAAAAAAGAAGTTAACTGTGGAGTCACCCTATGATCCAGCAATTCCACTCCTAGGTGCATACACATCCAGGAGAATTGAACATAGATCCACATAAACACTTGTACACCAATGTTCATAGCAGCAGTATTCACAATAGCCAAAAAGTGGAAACAACCCAAATACCCATCAACAGACAAATAGATAAACAAAATGTGGTATAGTCATATTATTCAGCCATAAACAGGAATGAAGGACTAATGCATACTACAACATGGATGAACCTTGAAAACATGATGCTAAGTGAAAGAAGCCAGACACAAAAATCACATATGCATGATTCCATTGATATGAGATATACAGAATACGGAAATCCATACAGACAGAAAGAGATTAGGAATTGCCAGAGGATGGAGTGGGGAGAGAATGGGAAGGACTGTTTAATGGGTACAGTTTACTTCTGGAGTAATGACAACATTCTGGAACTAGTGATGATGGTTGCACAACTCTAAACCTAAAGTCACACATCTATCAAATGGTAGGGCTAAGATGTCAGTCCACTCAGTCTTACTCCAGTACCCACACCCAGAGGCACTTTGTCTAGAGTTGGATGCCCAGACTTATAATTCAGTATTCTGGATCCTGGGTATCATGTTCTAGTTTTATTTTTTTTTAAAGGGATGTCTGTTTGTTTCCTCAAAAGGGCCTCTAAGGGCCCTGGGAAGAAGTAGTGATGGGTCTAAATACGGCCATAATGTCCAGCTCACACTTGTCTATAGTAATTCCACACAGGTGAGGCTTTCATACAAAGGTTTCAAGGCTGAAGACAGAAAATTCTAGGACAGGGAAAGACTTCCTCCTGGCCTCCAAATTTCCCTGAGATTGGGGCAGGATGGGCTAAGTGTGAGTACTCCAAACAAAGCGGAGCCAAGCCCTCTCCCACCTCACCAACCTCCCCCAGTGAGCAAGTACACTGTGGTCTTTAACCAAAACCAAATGAGAAGTCGTGGCTACACTTGGTGGCAATAGAGCAGGCAGGCCCAGCAAAAATGGGTCTGGCCTTTGAAAACGGCCTCCCAGAGGCTGCCTCCCAACATGGGGCCTCCAGTATTGTTCTGGCCTTTGTGCTCCCCAGAAATCACCCACAACAGGGTCTGTTAGACCTGAATATCCATCCACAGGGGTAGGAGGGACAGGTATGTGAGTTATTAGGGGCTACCTCTTTTTCTGGCCCATCCCATCTTTCCAGGATCTTCCCTACAGTCTTCCTGGTTTCATGTGATTCAATTAAGTCCACTCACATCTCTGGAGTGCCCACTCTGAGAATTCAGGGATGATTTGACTAATCTGCCCTCAAAGAGTTCACTTTCCAGTGGGATATATTTTGGAGCCAGACAGCTTGGGTTCAAATCCTGACTTCATCATTCCTTAGCCGTGTGATGTTGGGCAAGTTACTTAACCTCTGAATTTCCCAGGTCCCTCATCAATAAAATCAAGATACTGACGTTAATATGTGTAAAGAAGGTAGAACAGTGACTTGCGCATTGTAAGCTGGAGATGAGTGTGAGCTCTTATTCTCTAGAGTGAGAAATGCTGTGGTTGGAGAAAACACAACACTTTGTAGGGGAGCACAGAGGAGAAGGCCAAACTCAGACAGAGGGAATCCAGGAAGGCTTTCCAAATGAGGTGCTCCCAGAGGGAAGCCTTGCAGAATGGGTAGGAGTTAGGAGAGAGAAGCAGTGGGGAAAGAGCAGTTGGGACGGGGGAAGGGGCATGAGCAGCAGCAGAGTGGCTGAGAACTGCCCAGTGTGAGCGGGATGCTGGGGCAGCTTGGTGTTTCTGGAGCTGGAGGCCCGCAGTAGTGGAATACAAGGCTGAAGCAGGCGGTGGGCTTGGTGGTGGAGGGGCCTTACACAGCCTGGCTACTCTCCCCGAAGTCTCCTGTTTCTCCCTCTGAGTCAGGCCAGCCTGCTCTTGGCCATGGGACTTGCCCTGGATCTCGAAAGAACCTTGGCTGGGGTTCACAGGAGGCTGCAACCATCTCCAGGAAATGCCGAGGTGATGAGGATGGCCCTGCATACGGCTAATGTAACTGTCACTCCAGTCTCCCAACCCCACCCCCACCCTGAGAAACACATTTTTGTCTCTGTCTCTGGAAAACATGTGTGCAAGCAAAGTTTGGCTGGGTGGCAGCTGAAACTTTTTGTGTGTGTGTGTGTGTGTGTGTGTGACAACAGAAAGGCACCAACAATCTGGCTCTTGCTACCTGGGAGCTCCCAGCCCGGCCTCCTACGTTCACCTGAAAAGCCCAACACACCCCTGGGTGGTCCCATGCCACCTTGGGGACTGTCCTCCCTGCATCTGTTTCCTGCTGACCTTACAGCAGAAATCAGCAGGCAAAGGGACCCGACTGCCTCATGCTTGAGGAATGCCTCCCGAGCCCCCTCCCACCTCCTGCCTCCCAGCTTCCAGAATTCAACAGCTCGCCTCTTGTGGGTCAATGTTTGCAGAAAATGTTTGCAGACTTCGTATCATGCCATTTCCAGGAATAATTAGCAGTCAGGCAGTCAGTCTCTCATTCAGGTCTGGTGAACGAAAACCTCAAGAATGTGGAGCTGGGTAGGGGTGGGAATGGGAGTGGGTGAGGTTTGAGGTGTTTGCCCATCTCGCCAGCCTGCCTAGCTGGCTGAGTGCACAAGCCACTGGATCCCAGTCCCTGAGCACACCACCAACGAACCTGCTCTGACTGGCCTCCGTGGAACACAGAATAACTGACTGGTCATTTTGTTGTTCCATGAATGCCAAGTCACAATGTAGCCTCCAGCCCTGCCATGCAAATAAGACAAGGAGATGCCCTAGCTCATGCAACTCATACCAAGAGCAAGCAGTCACGGGCACCTTTGCCAATCATGTCCCATTGCCTTGAGAACTTGGCCTCTGCAAACTCCCTTCCCCCATTCTTACCTAACAAAGACCTGCTGGTTTCAAGTTCCCAGCCCCAATTCAACCACATGGTGAGCAGTTGGGGATCTTTCTGAGAAGGCTGTTATCTATAACATGTTTGGGAGTTCCTTGCATTATTTTACTGAGCCAAAGCATAATGTGATTGCCTTGCTTCTTCATTTGTTAAAAAAAAATTTAACCCCATGAGGTGAAACTCCTATGACATCTTGGATGTCAGGCCTTCAACTTTTGACTAAGACCAAGTTTCTCTCTGTGATAGCTCAGTGTTATAAGTTTTATAAACAGACCCCTGAATACATGCAAAGGGCTTTCTGTCCTCCTAAATTAAAAAAAACTAGCTCAATAGACTAGCATGACAGAGTATTTTTAGCAAAATAATATCTAACAGAAATAGATGTAAAATGTTGTAATTTGGTCCAAAAAATCAATTGCACGAATATAAAACAGGAGAAAACTGGCCTAATGGTAAAACATGTTTAAAAGTGGGGAACAGGGGGAAGGCTTAGGGGTGTCTGTTGACAGTCAGGTCACTGTAAGTCAATGTATAATGTGACCAGTTGTATTAGTCCGTTTTCACACTGCTATAAAGAACTACCTGACACTGGGTAATTTATGAAGAAACGGGGTTTAATTGACTCATAGTTCCACAGGCTTAACAGGAAGCATGACTGGGAGGCCTCAGGAAATGTACAATCATGGCGGAAGGCGAAGAGGAAGCAAGCACGTCTTACCATGGTGGAACAGGAGAGAGAGAGAGAGCAACGGGGAAAGTGCCACACACTTTTAAACCATCAGACCTCATGAGAACTCACTCACTCTCAGGACAACAGCAAGGGAGAAATCCACCCTCATGATCCAATCACCTCCAACTAGGCCCCTCTTCCAATTTGACATGAGATTTGGACAGAGACACAAATCCAAACCATATCACCAGTGAAACAAAAAGCAAAATTGGTCGTAAGTTGCATTCTTAAGAGTCTAGTCTTCAGAATAAAGGAGTTCTGCCCTGACCTCATAAATCAAGCAAAACCCTCCCGAGTCATTGGGCTACATTTTGGGCACCACAAACCCATGGGCAAAGGCATAGAGAGTGATAGAGCTGGGTGGAGAAAGTTCTGTTCCTTTATTATCTATCCCCTCACTAGAATGGAAACTCCAGGAGGGCAGGGATCCCATTTGTTTCATCCACTGCTGTATCCCCAGTACAAAGTACACTGCCTGTCATATAGTATAAGCTCAGTAAATGAAACTCAGAGCCTGAATAAATGAAAAAAAAAAATCATTTTCAGAGCCATTTAAGAGTGTGAAACCATCTCTGGTGGTGACGACCCTCCTATTGGAATAGTCCAAGGAGAAGAAGGATAGTTATTTGGTGTGGGAACTGTATAGGGGATTCCAGGATCATTAGATAATCTCACAGGGTCCCCTGACAAATTCCAAGGGCTTATGATAACATCCTCTGTGGGGAATGCAGGGGCTGACGGGGTATCTCTGGGTGGTCCCAATACCCTAGCTGGCTGTGTGCTCAGAAGCCCATGAAGCCTGAGTTCTCTTGTGTACTTCCTTGTACACTCTCTCTTGCTCTCTCTTCCCTTCTATTTTGATGTTAAGTAGTGTCTCTGGAGCATCCTGTGGTAGCTGTACTAAAATCAGGCAATACTCAGTTATCTTCCTCTTTGATGGAAATGTTGGTGCTACTAATCTAATTAGCTGTTTGGAGGCACATCCCCACTCTCTGAAGAAAAATACCCTTGATCAATATGAACCTCAATAAGAACTGATGATTCTGATGAAACAGAGCAAAGGATTCTTTCATAAGTCATGAAAGTTACCCCAAAAGGGGGCTTCATTTGAAAAAAAATCCACAATATACTAGTGAATAAGTTAGGGGCTGACTATTTACTATACATAAGTTGCTGCACTAACAATGCCCTGTAATAGGCAACTGGCTGGTGGGTGAGAAGATTTCAGAATGGATCTGGTGTTTTTCCTCCTTATTGAATGTACTTCTAGGCACCTCCATAAATCCTGTCATTTCAGAGACTCCTTCAGCTATATACAATTAGAGACAAACTCAAGACTTACTGGGTACTTGGTCAAGGCTCAAACTCCTTATGTAAGTCACAAGAATATGGATCTTCCCCCTCTGTGTCTGCTTAAACTGAAATAGCCATTTTGGAGAATCCAGTAAGTGCTGACAGGGGAAAAGTTGAGAAAGAGAGAAACATCTCAGGCTTGTGAACTTGCTGAAATTAAACTGGGTGAGCCTCTGCAGGCTAAAGTATTTTTAAAATGAAAGAAAAAGAGAGAGAAAGGAAAGAAGGAAGAGAGGGGAGGAGAGAAAGAAGAGGAAAGGGGGAGGGAGGAGAAGGAAAGAATGGAGGGAAGGAGAGAGGGAGGGAAGGAGGGAGGGAGGAAGGGAGGAAGGAAGGAAGGAAGGAAGGAAGGAAGGAAGGAAGGAAGGAAGGAAGGAAGGAAGGAAGGAAGGGAGGGAAGGANAGGAAGGAAGGAAGGAAGGAAGGAAGGAAGGAAGGAAGGAAGGAAGGGAGGGAGGAAGGGAGGAAGGAAAGGAGGAAGGGAGGAAGGGAGGAAGAGAGGGAGGGAGGAAGGGAGGGAGGGAGGGAGGGACAGAGGGGAGAGACAGAAGAGGGGGCAGGGAAAAGGGAAATTTGAATGGATTTGTGTGACAGGATATGAGGAAGAAAATGGTCCATAATTCTGTGGCCATTTCTTTTCAGCCTAGAAACTCTATCATGTGAAAGTCTCATCATAGTCCTAAATTTTTTTTTTTTTTAAACGGAGAGGTTTAGTCGACCAAATGATTCCAAATGAAAAGTGGCCATAAGATGCAGAGCCCACCCTGGTCCCCAAGCCCTGTGGCCTAATAAGGCTGTTTCAGATTGCTGCCTCCCTCACAGAGAGATGGAATTTGTTGATAGTGAGTGTCAAACGCTGGAGAGATTTGTGGACGGTTAGGCTGACACTGTCTTTTGATCTCCATCTGTTGAGGGAGGAAAGGGGCTGGCCTTGCTTTCCAACATAACTTAATCCCAGAATGAGAGTCCAAAAAGCTTCCAACAACCTGACCTAGGTACTGCCAGCCATTTTTCAAATGTCCCTCACTTGCCTTCACTCTTCTGTTGATGAGAAGAAATGTGGCTATAATCTTGTGTGGGGCTGGGTAGGACTGTTCACACGGTCTTTATCTATCCTGCAGATGAAAGGAAAAATGTTCAACAGATGGATATTTCTAAAGCCTACCACCCTTTGCTTTTTTGAAGCTACACATCTGTTGGGTATGACCACAACTCCCTACAGAGTGAAACACAAGACGGCCTACTTGAACACCAAAATCTTGGCCCAGCAGCCCATTTGGGAGCCATTTAGGATATGACCCTTTTATGACACTTCACAAGTTGAATGGTAAAGGAAGATACCAAGGTTGCCCAAAGCTAGCTGATAAGCTGATATCATGGATCTTCTTCAGAAATTCTAGATTCAGGATGACATGTTGAGGAAAAAGATTCCAAGCACTGAATCTTAAAACTCATTTTCTCAGTCTTATGCCTCAAATTCTCTTGGGAATCCTGAAACAGACCTGTGGAGACACTCTTAACCTTTGCAATGCCAAGAGAGCCTCCAGTCAAAAGGCCACTCAGGAATGAAATGGAAGGGTTGGGGTAAGGGCAGGGATGTTTCTATGTCTTCAGTAGATCCAAATAAGAAAAGCTCACACAGGCAATAAAAGAAGGCCAAAGTGAGAAAGGACTCAGGACAAAATAAACGTGGTTCCTACAGCATTCAACCCATACTTAACCTCAATCACATGCGCCATGACCCACAAGCATCTGTGGTGCACAGACATGGGTAATTCAAAACTGTAGAAAACAAACATCAACAGCCTCTCAGACAGTGGTTGACTGGGTCCTCCACTTTCCTATGGGCTATGTTGGTTTCACGTAGATGTGGCCCAAGATAGACCATACTAACTGCTTTGGTACTTCCAGGATGTGGAAGAAACTATTTTGGAGTATTCAAGGAAAACTTGAAATGGGTTCTCATTGGTTTCTCACTCCTTCCTCTTCCTGTCTTCACAGCTGGCAATACAGATCAGACCCAATCTTTTAGCAGAACAGGGAAGAAAGAACTCGGCCCAAGCTCTGCTTTCACTAAAAGAACACAGGACAGGAGTTTGGGAAGAGAAAACTCATCGAGGAAACACTCATTCTCTATTCGCTTCAATTCTTAGCTGAGGCTCTTTGGACAAATGTAACCTTCCAGACCTCAGTTGTCCTAATCATCTACGTGGTGAACAAGAACAGTGATCCATCTGAGGCAGGGGAGCTGAATCAGTCGTCACTTAATGCGTCGAACTCTGGAGTCTAGGATCAGTGGGCTTTGTTCTGAGCCCATAGACAGCCTCATTGTCTCTGAACTCTGCTAAAGGCTGAGTTGGCTTATAATTAAGATGAAAAAGTAAGCTATTACATCTGGGCAGAGCCTAACCCTGCTGTCAGGCCTCTTGTTCCTTTTCCATGCTAGAATTCTAGACCAGGCAAGTCCAAGACAGAAGTTGGTGAGATTGCCTTGTTCCCCCATAGGCCTCTCCAAACATCTCTAACCATGTGGCCTGGATAGAAATAAAGTGGCCTGGCCGGGTGCAGTGGCCCATGCCTGTAATCCCAGCACTTTGGGAGGCCGAGGCGGGTGGATCACCTGAGGTCGGGAGTTCAAGACCAGCCTGACCAACATGGAGAAATCCCGTCTCTACTAAAAATACAAAATTAGCCGGGCATGGTGGTGCATGCCTGTAATCCCAGCTACTCGGGAGGCTGAGGCAGGAGGATCACTTGAACCCAGGAGGCAGAGGTTGTGGTGAGCCAAGATCATGCCATTGCACTCCAGCCTGGGCGACAAAGTGAGACTCTTTCTCAAAAAAAAAAAAAAAAAAAAGTAAAGAAAGAAAAAGAAAAAAGAAATAAAGTGGCCTTTTTTCCCTCCTGCCATTTATGTCCCCAAAGGATGAAGGCAGAGTTAGAACTCACGATGCGGGCAACCAATACAGAAAATCTGAGCTCTTGAGATCCATTTTGGAGCAGAGATGGAGAGTCTGAATTCCCAGATGGACCAGGTCACAACACCATTGCTCAACCCTCTGTTGTTCTGAGCAAGGCTAGAGTAGCCCTCTTTCCGTCTCCCCCAAAGGTAGAATATGGGCTCGCAGAGGCAGGAGCAAGAGGGGAGGCTAGAACAAAGGAGTGTTTCTTTAGCAGAGTGACCTTCCATAAGTCACTTAACCCTTCCATGCCCCTTGCTGTCATGTGACTCAAGTCATAATTTATTGGTTAGAAACGTTCAGTTGCTCAACGAAAAGTAACGGAAAAAGGGTGAACTCGTATAGTCATTCTACTAAGGAAACTTTGTCCATTCAAAGTCAGGTTACAGATGGCCTTTATTTTAATTAAAAAGCATCTGGAAATTGAAAAGCCTGTTTGGCCTGGGGCCTCATTGGAGAGTAACTGAGGCATGTCATCTGGCTGGGCCATCCCATGGTTCTCTCAGTGGGGGCTAGCGGGAACAGGAGTGGAGGCTGCCTGCTGAGGCCTGGTGCACTTTTTGTGACCAGAGCGGATAAGCTCTGCCGCACATACTACTCCCTCCGCTGGCATTACGGGGGCTTCTCTTACACCTTCATCCTCAACTAGGCCAGCAGCAGCAGGCTTCATCGCCTGTGGCTTTGCTGTCTTCTGAGGTAAGGGGGTCTCCCACTTTAAGCTTGTATTGCCCCAGAGACGATGAGAGATCCCAATGCCAGGATGTGTTCCTGCATTCCCTGACAACCAGTGCTGACAGCAAAAACATTTCTAGACAACTTCTTGTGACTAAATTTTTATGTAAGCAGCATGCTCCCCGACTATGCCCTTTACAGAGCACAGAATGACTGGACAGAATGGAATGCTCATCAGATGGAAAGATGCAAAACCTATTTCATTTCTGATTGTGGCTTTAATCAGGTCCATTGTCTAGTCTGGGTCTCAGTGTCCTTATTGGAGCAAATTTCATGTATGAGTCCCAAACAGCACTGATCACAGAACTTCCTGTGCAGAGCCAGCACGGAGTAGTGGTTAAGAGGACAGACTGACTGGGTTCGAATTCTGACTCTACTACTTCCTGCCTGGGTGGCCTTGGGCAAAGTTTCTAAACCTCCCTGTGCCTTAGTTTCCTTGGCAGTAAAACTGGAATACTGAAATTGTTATTAAAAGGATAAAATGAGTTTATGTAAAATGAGTATATGTAAAATACTTAGAATAGTAGCAGTAAGTGCTACATAAGTGTTTGTTACAAACTGAGCTTGTTCAAAATGCAGATTTGTGGACCCTGCCCCAGGAGATTTTGATGCAGTAGGCTTGGAAGGGGCCCTGGAAATATGGATTGTTTAAAAAGCCCTCTGGGTGATTCCGATGTCCACTCGCTGGATAGTCCTTAAGCTCCTGTCCAGCTGTGCACTGGGAGAGAGGTTCATTCACTCAACAGATATTAACTGAGGGGCTATTGTGTGCCCGGCACTGGACTAGCTGCTAAGGTCATAGCAGCAAACAAGTCAGACATGAGCCCTGATTCAGGAAGCTTACATTCTAGTAAGAAAAGACAGGTAGTAAATAAGCCACTATATAAACACATAATAAACAAATACCTGATATAATTTCAGAGAGTAACACATGCACTGAAGAAAATAAAAGAAAACAGGGTGACAATCAGGATCCTACTTGCATGAGGGTAATCAGGAAGGCCTCTTGGAGGAGGTGACAGCAGCTGGAAAAACCCATATTACCACCTAGAGGAACAGCTAGTGCAAAGTCCTTGAGGTAGGAACAAACTGGAATGGTTTAAGGAACAGAAAGAAGGCCAGAGTGGCTGGAATGTAGTGAGTAAGGAGAGTGGTAGGGAATGGGGCTGCAGGATAGGTGGGAGTCACATAATGAGGGCCATGGCAGAGTGTTTGGATTTTATTTTAAGTGCATTGGAAAACCATCACAGGTTTTAAGCCCAGGGGGTAACATGTTCTGACTTATGCTTTAAAAAGATTGATTTGGCTCTTGTGTTGCAAATAGACTGGGAAGGCAAGGGTTGAAGCAGGGAGACTGGTTGGGAGGCTATTATAGTGGTTCAGGCAAGAGATAACAGTGGCTTAGATTGAGGGGTAGTGATGGAGGTGATGAGAAATGGTCAAATTCTGGATATATTTTGAATATGAAGCTGACAGGAATTTTCCAGTGAATTAGATGTGGGGATAAGGGAAAGAGAGAAATCAGGAATGACTCCTTGAGCAAGGGGATGGATGGAGACAGCGCCTCTCCCTTCCCACGAGCTCGTCTCACTGCCTATACACTTGCCCTGCTGCTATGATTCCTTCTCTACATCACAGCCAGGCTGATATTTTGAAAATGCAAATCAGGTCATGTCACTCCCCTGATCTGTAGCCTCGGTCTCATGGTTTCTTATCACGCTTGGAATAAAACCAAAGTCCTTTCCATGGCCTACAACACCCTGCATGCTCTAGTTCCTACCAACCTCTCCAAAACTCATTTCCTGCCACTCTTCTGGTCACTCTCTGTGCAACACCCACTCTGGCCTCCTTGCTTTTTCTCAGACATGTCAAGAATGATTCTTTCTAAAGACCTTTGTACTTTCTGTTCCCTCTGCCTCTAACACCTTTCCCTGACCTTCCCATGCCTGGCTCCAGTGCTTCGGTTCTCTACTTGAACATCACCTCTTCCAAGAGGATTTCCCTGAGCACCCTATCAAAAGTAGCATACCCCATCATTTTCTATCTTCTTACCCTGTTTTCTTTTTCTCCCTAGCACTTATCACTATCTGACATTCTATATTATATAGTTATCCATTTATTATCTATCTGTCTTCTAACAGTATAATGTAATTTCCATGAGATCAAGGACTTTGCTTTGTTCCCCATTGTATCCCCAGCATCTATAACATTCCTGGTGCATAGTAGGAGTGGTGGGTTGAATGATGGCCCCTAAAAAGATACATCTGTGTCCTAACCCCAGGAACCTGTGAACATGACCTTTTTGGAAGAAGGATTTTTGCAGATATAATTAAGGATCTCAAGATGAAGTCATTGTGGATTATATAGGTGGCCTCCAAGTCAAATGTTAAGTGTCCTTATAAGAGACATAGAGGAGAACCACAGGGAGAGAAGAGGAAAAGACCATGTGATGACCAACGCAGAGATCAGAGTGATGCAGCCACAAGCCAAGGAGTACCTGGAGCCACCAGAAGTTGGAAGAGGCAAGGAAAGATTCTCCCCAGAACCTTTGGAGGAGGCAAGGCCTTGCTGACACCTTGATTTGGGACTTCTGGCTTCCAGAACTATGAAAGAAAACATTTTCTGTAGTTTAGACCCTACCAAGTTTGTGGTAGTTTGTAACACCAGCCACAGGAAATGAATACAGTAGGTGTGCAATATTGTCTAATGCAAGAATGAATGAATGAAGGCAAGAATGAGTTGGAGAAAGGGCAGGCGCAAGAATCAGGAGTTCAGTGTTGTCTGAGATGCCTTTAACATGTACAAGAGGGATGTTGAGTAGGCCGTGGATATATAAGACCGGAGTGGGCTGGAGAGGTCAAGTCTAGAGCTCCACATCTGGAAGCCATCAGCCATGGGGTTGGATGATATCACCATTGGAGACGATATAGTGGAGAAGAATGCTGAAAAGAACTCTGAGGAGCAAGCTGCATTTACAGTGCTGTTCCTATTCAGCTGTGCTCTCAACCTGAGGTTCTGCCACCCCACCTTACCCCTAGAGCAGACATTTGGCAATGTCTGAAGACATTTTTGGTTGTCACACAACTGAGGAAGCAGGCCAGGGATGCTGCTAAACATTCTACAGTGCAATGTGTGGTAATAATTTGTAATGATCTGGCTCGAAATGTCAATAGTGCTGAAGTTGAGAAACCCTGGTATACAGAGACTAGCTTAAGTCTCCTAAATTCATGGAGTTTGTTTTTGAATCTGTTCTATACTGCACACATTTTCTTTCTCAACTCTTATTCATAAAAGAGGCAGTAAAAAGATCAAGAGGTGGAACTGTCTACCACTAGTTTATTGTGTGACCTTCAGAGATTCACTTCCTTTTTTGGAGTTTCTGGGCCCGTTTGGTGTTGGCGGGTGAAGGTGAGCAAGAGGGTGACTGAATTAGCTGCTCTCTGAGCTTAGAGTTTATGTCTCTGTTCTTTCCGCCATGGAGTGGTATATTCCCACTTGATCAAGCCACTGAGCAGAGTTTTCAGGCAAAGAGCAGAGTGCAAACTGCTTCCTAGGTAGAGAATGAATTTTGCAGGACAGCTCCAGTTTCAAACAGGCTACCACACTGAATCTTCAGAAGGACATGGGTACTCTTGTGTTCCAATATTGTAATTTGGACATTTTTCTCCTAACACTGACAGAGCACTAACTAAGAGCCAGGCACTGTTCTAAGCGTCCCTTTGTTTAATTGTCACAACGACCCTAAGAAGTAGTACCATTATTGGCCGGGCACGGTGGCTCAAGCCTGTAATCCCAGCACTTTGGGAGGCCGAGACGGGCGGATCACGAGGTCAGGAGATCGAGACCATCCTGGCTAACACGGTGAAACCCCGTCTCTACTAAAAAATACAAAAAAAACCTAGCCGGGTGAGGTGGCGGGCGCCTGTAGTCCCAGCTACTCGGGAGGCTGAGGCAGGAGAATGGCGTAAACCCGGGAGGCGGAGCTTGCAGTGAGCTGAGATCCGGCCACTGCACTCCAGCCTGGGCCACAGAGCGAGACTCCGTCTCAAAAAAAAAAAAAAAAAAAAAAAAAGAAGTAGTACCATTATTATTCCCTTTTACAGATGAGGAAACTAAGGATCAGAGGTTAAGTAACCTGGCTAAAATCATGCAGCCAGCGCATGACAGAGCTAAGACTAAGACCCAGGTATCCCTGATGCCAGAGCACACCATTATAGCTACTCTATCACACTGGCTGTCACATCACATGCCAATGTGCCCTGGAGCTGTTAAGCAGTGAATGGAGGGAAAAGAAGAAGAGGGTCCTGCCTGAAATACTGGCCAATTCTTTGCCTTTGAAAGGGCTTCTGTATTAGCAAGTATTCCTAAACTAAACTAAACTAAACTAAACTAAACTAAACTAAACTAAACTAAACACCTTCCTTCCCTGATCCCTGTGTTGGTTGCGTGTAGCCTCTTGAGAAAATTACCCAGCTAAGGGTTTGGAAAATCAGTTCTATATGTGGTGCATTAGCTGTAATTCTAGGTTTTTCATTTGGGTGCCTTAATTAAGGCCAATATTCAAGTGTCTGTGCACTGCACTTTTAATTAGAGCAGGGCAGACATGGTAGTGCTGGGGCCATTTGAGAAGACACTATACTTTCTGAAGCATCCTAGCCATATCCTCCCTTTCTGAAGTCAGGAAGAATCAAGCCTAATAGATAGAAAATTGCAAAGGACCCAAGTGCCCAGAGAACAACTGCTTCATTGTACAGGTGAGTCCACTGAATTTCAAGGGGCTAAGACTTGACCAGAATCATACCGGCAGATTGGGGGCAGAACTGCAATCAGGCTCATGTGACCAGGTCAGGAAGATTCTGCATGCCCAAGGTCCTCATCAGAGAAGGGGCCTCATCTGTCTTCTCAGGGCCTAAAATTGTAATAGCTGCTCTTTTGTTAGGGCCTGGTGGTTTTCACAAAGCCCCTGGGAAACTGGAAATCATTTTATCTACCCATATTCATTAGTGGCCCTTAACAGAGTTAAATGAATAAACTACAGTCCCCAAGCTGTCACAATACCGTGTGTGATGAGATTCAAAGTAGTGGTAAACACTTCGGTTGTTAAGAGGAGGGGGTCCTCCTGGGAAGTCATCACTAAGGAAATGAGGCTGCCTTGAAGGATAATGTGAGAGAAGTGGAGATGCTATTTCAAGCAATGGGGGACAGATTGAGCTATGGTGTAGAAGTGAAATGGCATTATACACACAGTCACAACATGCGCGTGCACGCACACACACACATACATACACGTGCATACACACATTCCCTAATTGAAGATAACAACTATTTATTAAAAACCTATGCTGTGCCAGGTCCTAGAGCTATATCTATTTAGGAGTCTTTCTGCAAAGGAGCACAAATTTTTTAAAAAGGTGAAATGGCAATGGTGAGGATGAGGATGAAGAAGGTAAAGATGAAAAACCATGAAAATAAATATAAGCCCCATGAAGGCAGAGATCTTTTGCTTAATTCACTGATGACTCTTGAGTGCCAAGCACACTATCTGGCACACAGTAGAAACTTTAAAAAATTGGTTGAAAAAACATGAAGGTATCATCATCACCAACATCATTATGGTTGGAACTAGATGGTGCATCAAGACGCCATGGGAAAAAGATTCTAATCCCAGTTTCAGGCTCAGTTCCTTCTTCTTGTTGTGTATCAGTTTCCCAATTTGTGTGACAAGATGTTTTTTCTCCAGCTTTTTGTTTTAAAATGATGTTGTGTCCTCATATTGAGTCACATCCAGGGGACACATTATGTAAGTTTGCTCCATTGTAGGCTTATTTATTATTGTTGTTAGGGTTGTAATTTCAAAGGGGAAAAGATCCTTTTATAGTGGAAAAAGTGAGTCGATACCACCATAACCAAGAAATCAAACTAACACAGACTTGCACCCTATAGTTTCAGCATACGTTGATGATCATTGTCTAAATCCATTATTAAGATGATGGTTGCGAAATGGTGATATTTTAATTCTATGATTCCTTCTATATTTATACATTGGCGTTCTTCTGGGCAAAGTGATTTTTAAGGCCCTTTCTGACTCAGATGTTCTGTGCTTCTATAATTAAACAGGATTTACTTTGTCTGGTAGCAGAAACTTTAAAGAATAGGAACTTTGACAAATTATGCTCTTCACAGGGCAGTTGGATGGGGCAAGGAGCCTCAGCTTCTGCTCCAGCCAGGGAGACAAGCAAGCTTAGGTGTGTTCTGAGGGGCTCAAGGGGAAAGGAAGGGCCTTTTGGCCAAATGACTCCTCCTCTTTTCTTCACAGTTACTGGATCCTGGTCTGCCATGGGTGACTGAAGTACCTCTCTATCTGCTCTTTTTTTCTTTTTTCCTTTTTTGACATGGAGTCTTACTCCGTCGCCCAGGCCGGAGTGCAGTGGCACGATCTCAGCTCACTGCAACCTCCCTCTGCCTCCTGAGTTCAAGTGATTCTCCTGTCTCGCAATTCTCCTGTCTCAGCCTCCTGAGTAGATGGAATTACAGGCACCTACCACCACACTCAGCTAATTTTTGTATTTTTAGTGGAGACAAGGTTTCGCCATTTTGGCCAGGGTGGTCTCGAACTCCTGACCTCAGGTGATCTGCCCGCCTCAGCTTCCCAAAGTGCTGGGATTACAGGCATGAGCCACCGTGCCCGGCCTCTATCTGCTCTTGACTAGAGGATGTCACCTAATCAGATGGCCTAGGAGAAGTGTCCCTTAAAAGCCAAACTCAGTAAGTGGAGATAAAGTAAAAGAGCATATGGACTCTTCAATTGTGAAACCAAGATGTTATTTCATCCCTGTCCACTTTATAAGTGGTAGAGACAAGCCCAGGAAATATGTGCAATATTATTTTGTGTGTGATTTATTTGTTCAATTTCAACACTTTCTTCATCCTTCCCTCCATCTCCAGAATTTTCTGTGAAGTCTCAGTACACAAAGAAAAATCAAGAAGTAGATAGCTTTAAAGTTTTCATTTTCTCCTGTGATTGAAGCTGCAATTGATTGGGGTATGTGGGTTGAGCAATAAAATGAGATTTGGCTTAATCTAGTGGGCCTTGGAATCATCTCAAGCCTTTCATGGCCATTTCTGCCTCCATCTACAGAGATTCTGGAGATGTCAGTTAGGGTACCTTTTCTCTATTATTGTGGGCCTACTCATCTCCAACATAAACAACAAAAATAGAGAGGTGAATTCCACAAACTGGTTCAGATGGCCCTACTCAGTGGAGACTAGAAGAGATTTTGGTCTGCTCTCACTGTGTGATGGCACAAAGATTTGAGTGTCACAAATCTTTTCCATCACAGATTGCCATGGGTTTGCAAACAGTGGCCTTGAATCATTTATCTTTCTCTGCTTCACATCACAGGCTAATTCAGCCCGATTGAAAACAGATGATGGGGCTGGCTTTTGGTAAAGTCAGGGATGTGGTTCTTCCAGAGTGTTGTCCCTGACACGGAGCCCAAACATGGAGTGTCTATGAAACCATCCACACTAGCTATTGTGACAAGAGACTTGGAATGATGTACACTTCCATGAAAGGCCGTCTGCTTCCGGAGTTGCCACAAAGTCAATACTGGCTCTGTGTGCAACCTCACTTTGTGCCAGCATCAGTCTGTGTGGGTACCATGCATAAGGCCTGAAAATTGAGCTGGGCATCTGCAATCATGTTAGGCTAGGTCTGAAAGAAAAAGTTAAGTTGGCATGCCCACTACAGGCAAGGTATCAGAAGTCCCTTGCACACTCTCTAGCTAGACTGGCCTGGCTTGGAATGCCCAGTCAGAAAGAGAGGGGGTGATCTTTTGTGGTCCTAATGGGAAACTTGCCACATCAAGTGATGATCAATCTGGGACTACATTTTGGGAAGAGGGGTGACATGGGAGAAGCAGACTGAGAATGGAACTCTTCTATAGGGTGTGTGAGAGATTGGTAGGCTTACCAAAGTCTCAGTCAAGTTCTGAAGGAAAGGAGCCCACCCGGTGCTAAAAATTTCTCCATATAACCCTCAATAGAAAAACTACCTTTTGCATAGTTCAGCCTCACCCCCAACTATATGAAGGCAAAAGAATGTCCTTCTAAAACTCCTAGTAGAAACTCAGGAATTGGCATCATTCAGGAAGGAAGAGTTCTAGGGATTGAATCTTACTACCTCCTCAACATTCTGAATGTTACTGAGTGCTCTGCCACTAAAAACAAAACAAAACAACGACAAAAAAACACTCTAGGTTGGTCTCTGCTTTTATTTAGTGTCTTTTCATTTACATTTCCGCTGCCAACAAACTGAAAATCTCAGTATTTTCATACGTATATCCTCGGAAGAGAGGTCATCTGTCCTAGCTACTTCCCATTGTCCTACTAAGTTTTTTCTTGCTAGGCCACTTCATACAAAGGTCATCCATCAGCTTGGGTCAGGTACTCATCTATAATCTAAGAAGTTACCACTCCATTCTCAAGTAATAATTTAGGGCTATTTTCTTCAGCAAGGGACTGTGCAGTTTCCCTTAGAAGGAAATGGTAGAAATGGTAGTCTCCATGACTGACATGACTGGTCTAGGATTTCTGCCAGCATAATGGCTGGAGGGGGGAGATGATTAGAGCCTTATTGGACAGCTCTTGCATTAAAATGTGGAGATGGTCATCTATTTCAGCTACACCTAAAGCTGGCCCTAGGCACATCCCTCAAATCTCATAAAGTGTACACAGGGCCATCCCTGACTTGGACTATGCAGGAGAAAGACAGTCTTATCCCGAGTTTCTCTATTCATGGCAAAAGGTAGTGAAGGAGAATAAATGGCTTTTCCCATCTTGGGAGGCTGACTAGCTGCTCCAGAGGGCCTCAGCAGAGCAGCTGTCAGTCTCTACAGAGAAATAGCATTAGCCCTGCTGAGTGAGTAGCCGTGTGTCATGTTCCCTTCCTGAGGAACATGCTCCAACTTGTGTCCCCTGCTATATTTGAGTTGTTGAAAGTGGATCAAACAGGAACTAGACATCTGCAGCATTAGGTAGCAACACCAGATCATAACTTTTACTGGGCTGAGACTTGCAGTGAAACAAGAGCTGAGCCTAGCACCAGATACATAGGAATCCCTTCTCAAATTCCTCATCCCAATGCCGCAGTTCTATTGCTTAGGTTAGCTCCAAAAATAGTGCCCATGCTGGGTCATAGTCTGGTGAATAAAGGGAGGCAAAACGTGGAAATATATGGAATATAGCAGGCTGGACAAAATGGCGTCCTTTATTTATTTATTTATTTATTTATTTATTTTTTTGTTAGTACTTAGGAAATAGTGCTCGCTTCATGTGAATGGAAAAAATGGTATCTAGAATCTAATGCCTGGTGGAAGAACAGGTTAAGAGCTCCTCAGAGGAGCTCAAGCTTGGATTTAAAAGCCAATTTTCTAAAAACGCAAGGCTTAAAAGGCTACTCAAGTCAGGGGACTCTATGTACATCTTCTTTAAAAAGGAAAATTCAATATTTTGTGCATTTGGTCTTGTCGGAGAGTGGCAACTAGGCAACAACAGCTTTTTCACACCCTAAAAGCTTGCGTTCCCTTATCAGGGCTTGTGTAACTGATATTTTTCCTTGTCCAGTATCTAAGGAGTCGTTTTGAGACAGACATCTGCTCAGCAATCTGAAAGCCCCAGACAGAAGACAGAGACATTCATTTTCGTTTACTCACAGTGCAGAGGCCAGGGAGGATTGATTTTGTGGCACTGTTCCATCCTGGCCTGGATTGCAACTGATCTGGGGAGAACAATCCAGGATGACACTTAGGCACTATCCACACAGCCTTGGATTATCAAGTGAGTCCGAAAAGCCAGTAAAGGAATACTTTGGAACCTGACACACATGTAAGCCAAGAAGCCCTTAATTGGATGTCCGCTATTGATAGAGTCACCTTGTGGTGGGGTGGAAGAGTACTCATCCAGGAATCAGGAAATCTGGGTTCTAGCCCATAACTAAGTCACTGCCTGACTTTGACAAAATCCATCCCCTTCTCTAGGCCTCTTAAGTGTGGGAAGAGATGAGTTTGGAATTCTCTTTCAGTTCTGTCATTTTATGGTTTGAAGATGGGAAAGTTGGTGATCAAGAGTATCTCTTGCAGGGTATAATGACAAACCCAGGGTATACTAAAGAGGGCAGAATTGCTGGTTTGACTCTTCTGTGGGATAGTTAGTTTATTGAAAAGTAAATAAACAAAGAAAAATGTGTTTCCCTGGCTACAAACCCTCCTTCATCTCAGCTAGCCATCTTGTTTGGCACAGGCAATACTAGGTGAGAGAGTGTGACGTGCTCAGTCTGAGTCTTGTCCTCTAATGGAAAAACCCCTTGAAACCCAGTCCTGCTTAGGGTAGGTCAGCAGTGATTAGCTTTGTTAAGGCAGGACAGCACTTATGTTATTATAACTTTTTAAAAATCCTCCTTCAACCTCTTGTGAATCATAGCAGAAGGCAATGGGTCTTAGTTTAAGCCTCTGCATTGGCCACCTGTACAGACTGCCATGTGCTCAGAGCCAGTGCTGAGCCTTGATAAATTTGGGAAGAAGCCCAGGCTTCTCTTGGTTGCCCCCTTCTAGAGCCCCAATTTCTGCTTGTCTCTTTTCCTGTTTCTTCTTCCAATATGACAAAGAATCATAGTTCTTAACCTTCATCTTGGAAACCAATGGGATGAATTAATCCCAACACAGAACTGGGTGGCAATGCAAGAAGATAGTATACTCTTTCAAGAGACTTGCAATTTAACAAGGGGTAAATGCAAATCATAAAGCTTCTCACTGCCCCTCAAATCCTGTGCAACTCTTAAGATCAATGTTTTAGTAGAAAGAGATTATGAAAGGGATATTGGCATCATGGCTCTGTCACAGATCAGTCATGGCAGGGCTAGATAGAATCAAAGTGCAAATTCAAAATCATTGGAAATGCCCAAGAAAAAAATGTATGTTACAATTTCTTAATTCAAAAGCATCTAAAGAGTGACTATAAACTTCCTGCCAAAACAAAACTCTCCCCTTGCCCATGTTAAGGGTAGAAAACATCTTTCCAGTTTCCTTTAGGCCAACCTTGTCCAACTCACAGCTTGTGGGCCACATGTGGCCCAGGATGACTTTGAATGGGGCCCAACACAATTCATACACTTTCTTAAAACATTATGAGTTTTTGTGTGTGTGATTTTTTTTTTTTTTTTAGCTCATCAGCTATCATTAGTGTTAGTGTATTTTATGTGTGGCTTAAGACAATTCTTCCTCTTCCAATGTGGCCCAGGGAAGCCAAAAGATTGGACACCCCTGCTTTAGGCCATCAGTGGAGTCTGCCTCAGGGGGCAGATGTAAGGGCCTCTAGGAACTTCACTGCTCAAAAAAATGATGTGAGAGTCTGCTGGTTGCTAGGGTTGATCTGGGTGCCTTTGGCTAGCTAGGTTATATCCCTCTCTTTCCTATCACTTTATAATGAAGGTTGATGTGGTGGAAAGAGTGCCAGACTCGGGTTTCTGCCTCAGTGGAATCTACTTAACCTCTTTAAACCTCACTTTTCTAATCTGTACAATGAAGGGAATAATAGTACTTACCTCATAAGTTTGTTTTAAGACTGAGATAACATATATATATATATAAAGCACCTAGCACAACGTCTGACACATTGTCAATTCTCAATACACAATCGTTATTATGAGTTTTAGGGACGCCTCACAGTGGGGACCTGGAGCTGTGCTAGCTCTGGAACTTAGAGCCTGTAGACTACCAAAAGTAGATGTGAGAAGAGAGAAGACAGGAAGAATGGTGGAAGAGCTAAAAGAGAAACTTCCCAAGTTTCCCTGATGACCGGCTCAGACTCCAAGAAAGAGAAGTAAAAGAAAAGGCTCCCACAGTCCAAAGTCTCTGCAAAAATGTCCAGAACCTCTGTGAAACCTGCTGTTTTCGCCAACTCGGACAGTTTATTGTAGTTTGACTCACAGAAATCAGAGATGAATTTTTTTGGGTTAGCAAGTCCAAGAGTTTTGTCAGTTACGCGTAAGGAGGTATAGCCTTTCATTCACTGAGCAAGTATGTAACAGACAACAGAGCAAATATTGTCCACTCTCCCATTCTCACTTTGTCAAATTATGTGGTATTACATGATGTCCTGATATGAATCATTCAAGCAGCTGCCATCCTGCATTAATTGCAGAAGAGCTGGATTCCATACAAGGTGTTCCCAAAGGTTCATTACTAAATACTCATCCAGCAGTTCTTTGAAAGGTTGTATTGGGTGACAAGGACACTAAATCCTTCTATGCATTAAAGCTCCAAGAAAGGACAACTGGAAATTACACCATGGTTTTTCTCTTTTTTCTTTCCAGAAGAGAAAATTTATAATTACTCACTTGGGCCAGTCCCACCCTTTCCTTGATGTTTTCTGGCTTTGAAGGCACTTAAATGCTTATTCTCTTGTGTTCAAAGTCTTACACCACAATTTCTTTATGAAAACAATATGTCTTTCAAATTAATGCTAAACAAAAATGAGTATGTCACTAGAACACCATCCTTGTATAAAGTATCCATATTTAAAATGAGAGTTTAACGATCTCTTTCCTGTAACCCAAGGGCCAATCTCATATTTCAAGCTGCTTGGAAACTACCTTTACTTGGATGTTTCTTTACCACCTCCAACTCCTTATGTCCAAAACCAAACGTTTCACCTTTGCCCCACATTATCTCTTCTTCCTTTGTTTTTCATTTCAGTTAAGGGCACTACTATGACTCTATCGTCCAGGCTTAAGAATCTTGAATCTGTCCTTTCATGGATGACTAAATTCTGGCTGTTCTGCCTTTGACTTGCCTTTGAATAAGTCATTGATTTACCTTTGCCTCTTTGTTCTCATTCCCACCATCCCATTTCTGGTCCCTGTCATACCATGGCTGGATTCCTAGAAGAGCCCACTCACTGGTCTGGTTTCATCATATGCATCCTGTTGGCCACTGCTAGATTAACCTTTCTACAAGCCTGCTTTCACCATGTCACATCTGTGCTCAAAATTCTACAAGGGCTGCCTATTGCTTATTGTATCAAGTCCAAATTAATGTATTGTTCGAGAGGCTTCTATTAGTTCAAAACATAACTGCTCCAGCTAGGGTTCCATTTTCACTATCTCCATACAAACCAGAAACCAAATTCATTTTTGCTGATAGACTTTTGTGTTCATGCCTGTTTTCATCTCCTCTGATTTACAAATCCTTCCATCTTTAAGGGCCTTCATCAAGTCCTACTTCCTCCATCAAGCCCTCCCCAACTTCTCTAGCACCCATGGGTGCCTCCTGTGTCTGTTGCTGACACTGTGATATTTGAGCAATGAATCAGATGATACAAATTTGAAAATACTGACAGAGTTGGGAGACCTGGATATCAGTACTGGCCCTGCCACTGACTCAATGTGTGATGTTGGGCAAGTCCCTGCCCTTCTCTGAGCCTTGGTGCCCTCCTAAGTAAAACGAGGGAGTCAAACTACAATCGTTTCTCAAACACCAGTTACTTGCACAGCACCTTCCTGATTGCCATATCTGCAGTCTGTCTCTACTTTTACCAACTTTAAACTTTTCTATCTTGCTTTTTAAAGTCCATTTTATTGTGGTAAAATATGTATCACATAAAATTTACCATTTAAACATTTTAAGTGTACAATTCAGTGGCATTTGGTACATCACAATGTTGTGCAACCATCACCACCATCTATCTCCAGAACTCTTTTTATTTTCCCCAACTGAAACTCTGTCTTCATAAACACTAACTCCCTATTTCCCTCTCCCTGCAGCCCCTGACAACCACCACTCTACTGTCTCTATAAATTTGACTACTCTAAGTATCTCATATGAGTGAGATCCTTCAGTATTTGTCCTTTTGTGTCTGGTATATTTCACTTAGCATAATGTCCTCAAGGTTCATCCATGTTGTAGCATGTGTCAGAATTAAATACACTTTTAATGAAAGAAAAGTATCATCTCTGGGAAATCATAGTTTTGTGGAATGGTTATAGTCTTTCTAAATGCACACTGAAATAAACATATAATTAAAATATGAAGTTTGTGTGTTCCCAGTCCCAAGAGTACTATGCCTCCCACTCTTCCAGAAACACCTGACTTGTTCACATATATGAGAAGATATGGATCACTGGGGGCAGTGGTTTTCAAACATGGCTGATTATTAGAATTCCTCAGGTGGCTTTGAGAAAATACCAAGGCAATATCCCAGACCTGCTGGGTCAGAATCTCTGGGGATGACCTGGAAGTCTCTGTGTTAACAAGATCCTTGGGTATTTTTGTTGATCAACCAGGTTTGGAAGTCACCGCTCCATGGCTGACTTGAAGACAGGGCTCCAGGTCTACACCTTTTTTACATTTCCAATAGTGCAGGGCACAGAGGTCACACTCAAAAATATTATGTTGATGGCTCACGCCTGTAATCCCAGCACTTTGGGAGGCCGAAGCGGGCGGATCACGAGGTCAGGAGAGTGAAACCATCCTGGCTAACATGGTGAAACCCCGTCTCTCCTAAAAATACAAAAAATTAGCCAGGCGTGGTGGCACGTGCCTTTAGTCCCAGCTAATCAGGAGGCTGAGTGAGGAGAATCGCTTGAACCCGAGAGGCGGAGGTCACAGTGAGCCAAGATCGTGCCACTGCACTCCAGCCTGGGTGACAGAGCAAGACTCCATCAAAGAAAAAAAAAAATATATATATATATATATAATATTGACTGATATATTGAGAATCTCCAGAAATAGAAAGGAGACAAGACTTTAACTTCTTCCTTTTGAGCAGTGTTTCTTTTTCTTTTCTTTTCTTTTTCACAAGTTCCTCTGTAGAATGGGGGTAATACCACCTACCTTACAGGGCTGCTGTGACTCAAATCTGATACATGTGGGAAAGCAATGGCTGTTACTATAAACACTTCTCGTACATATCCTCTGAGGCCAGCATCACACCAGGAGTTGTGGAAGAGCGGCAAGAAGTTTAAAACATGATTCCTGCTCTCACAGAGCTCAGGATCTGTTCGAGGAAACCAAACTAACCCAGATGGAACAAATGAGGAGCAATGACTTCCGAGCAGGGCAGGAATTCAAGCCAGGTGTGCTCTGGGCAGGCTTCATGGGTAAGACTTGAGCTGAGCCTTGAAGGAAAAATAAGATTTGGAGAGAGAAGCAGGAGAGGCCAGAACATTCCAAGAGAAAGGAACGGCATCAGACGTGGCTGAGGCGGTTACCCATGTGGTATATTTGAGTTGGCCCAATAAGGCTTGCCTCATCACACAACGCGCCGAAATAACTCTGGAAATTTGATTGTTTAGAATTCTGTTCCTTAGGATGGCCCTTCTGGAAATGCAAACACACCTGGCTAGTTCGTATATGACCTCACTTACACCTTAGTGTGCATTAGTTAAATAAGAATGCATTCTCTCTAGCAGCTAGATGAGATGGGGGGGCTGAGGGATGAGACTCTGATTGGCAGAGGCCTAAGAAGGGGTCATTTTGGAGCCATGGAAACAGTTTCTTCTGGGAATTCAGAAAACAGCCTGGGAGCCTGGAGAAGGTGGCAAGTAGGACAGTTCTGAATTGTCAGCAATGACATCACTTTGATCATGAGCAAGGGACAAGTCCCGACCAGAATCCATTTCAAGCAACTTCTTTTATTGATGTACTTGGAGGCTTTTGCAAACCAGGATAACATGCAGATGTATATTAGAAAAGCTTTGCACTTCCACATTGGACAAATGAAGATTTGTCACAGATGGGTTATTTCATTTGATGAGCGTGTGGGAAGACGGATGGTGACAGGCATGGAGCTGTGGTTCTTCGGAACCAGGGTGTAATAGGCTCTTTCCTTTCATTACATACCCAGGCTATCCTTCTCAGTCCCTTCAAAGCTTGACTCCTGGTCTTGACCTCAGGTTAGAAAAAAGTTTCCTTTGCAGACTGTCCTTGTCTCCCCTAGAGACTGCTGCTCTCAGCAGAGCCTGTTTCTTGAATAGCTGTGATTAAAGATAGAGGCTGTTTCTCTTCCTTCTCTGGGCTCTGAGGAAGCTGGTCTCCCCCACAGGGCTGCATTTGGGGCATCTCTTTCTGGACAGTCCTCCATTTCCTGCATTTCCCGGTAAGGACACTAGTTAACCCAGCCAGCAAGCCAGTCAGCCTTTGTTTGGCTTGGCAGATTCCTGGCTAACAAATGTCTTTAGGCAAAGACGTTTAGGAAGATGTTCAAAAAACTTGATTCTGGGGCTTCAGGAATGAGCCCATGACCTATAACCCTGTCCACCTTTCGTTTTACTACATTCCTCACAGAGCCAGTACTCATCCTGTCAACGGGACACTTTGTTTTTGGTGCTCCAATTAGGCATGCCCGTAATCAATCATTGCGTTAACTCATAAATTATTCCTTCAGAGTCCACAATGTGCTAAACTCTGTGTGGCAGACAGAGGAAGTGAAAGGCAGGGCCCTATCTTTGGAGAAAAATATTTCTCTCTCTCTCCCCCAACACGCACAACTCAGAGAAAACATTTAGCCTTGAGATAAGGCGGTAGATTAAGGGCAAAATTATTAGGGGGAAGGGGAGCAATCAATGTCAACAATGTTTGCAAAAGGAAGAGTGAGATGCAGTAGGGGGAAGTGGCTGTGAGCTGGATTTGACAGATGAGCTGAATTTGAAAGTATACTAAATGTTTTATCATCCCATCACCCTTAAGTGAAAAATCTCAAACAATTCTTCACTGCTTCCAGCACCACATCCTGGCATTCAAGGCCTTCAATCACATGGCCCTGACTTCCTCCTCCAATAGCATATTTTAATATTCCCTTCCACAGGCTTTACTGCCCACCCCCATGTACTTTGGGTCTCCAGACATCCCAACTCATCCATGTCTTGGCTTTCTCCCTGCTTCCACCATCACTCCCTTCCTCCCTCCAACTCTCCAGTATTACCCATACCCCACCAAGTTCAAAAATGATCTCACCCATGAACCCCTCCCTGCCAATACACTATTCAGTTATGTAGGTTATAACACACAAGGCATGTCTCTCATTTGACATACCACATATAAACCACTTGCTATAATAGTTAATACTGAGGCTTTTATGCTACCAGGCATTAGACTAAGCATTTTGCAAATATTGCATTTAATCCACAGAACAATCGTGCAAGGAAGATGCAATTATTATCCTCATTTTACTAATGAGGAAATGAAGGCTCAGAGGGGTTCACTGGGCCAAGGTCATACAGTCAGTAAGTGGTGAAGCTCTCCTTCACATAGCCTCTCCTGTCTTGTTACGTGGGTATAGAGAGGCACATCACAAGTACCCCATTCTTATATGAGTTGGCTGATACACAGAGGAAATTGAGAGAGAGAGAGAGAGAGAGAGAGAGCATGTAAGCAGTTGAAAATTATGTGGGCAATCCTAACTATTATTCCACTCAACAAGTTTTGCCCTGGAGTTAAGTTGAGTTGAGAGATGTGACTCTGATGTTCCTTCAGATGGTGTCAGTTCCTGTGGGTTTCTCACAGTGAGATTCTCATGCTTAAATATGTGTGCTTTAAAAAATTCAACACAGCCTCTAAGTGCAAGCCAATTGGCTTGGTTCTCGATTAAAGAAAAAGCGATCTGGTATAAGGTTGTAGGGGAAAAAAACAACTGTGTTTGACTTATTGAAAAATAGTATGTCTGTCTCTAATATGGCACCTTTCAAAGAAATTTTTGAGGTGCATTTTGTCTATAAATGATTTTTTTTTTAATCATCAAGAATCTAACCCCTTATAAGACAAGACTTTGCCATATGGGTCTTGTTTCCCCAACTGGTGTGAAAACTCTGTGTGTGTAGAGGCTGTGTCTAAACTTCTTCGTATCCCTGCTCCTAACAGTGCCTAGGAAAGTGACTTGAAACTAATAGGGGCTCAACAAGTCAATGTCAAAGATTATTTATTAGACATGTTAATTTTTTTCAGCAAGTTTAAGGTTCCTAAGATACCCTCCAAGCTCCCTAGAAGATGGAAGGGAAGATTTGTGCAATAGCTTATATCCTATGACCTGTTGGCATCCTCTGTGCTATTTCTAGAAATGGAATCTGTCTGTTGCCATCCCTAGCTGGATCAACTGAGCACCTGGCAATTTCCTATTGATGCCTGTTCAGCTGTCACCTTCAAACTCCTGGTTCTGTTTGCTCAAAGCGTCTCCTTGGGCAGGCCTGATTATTTTGGGTATAAGCTACAGCTGTCAGCGTTTCAGGCGTACCTCACGTATTTCTAGAATTACTTGGAAATATTTGAAGCTTGAAAAAGTAACTATAATGTTCTGAGTACGAAGGAAATATTTAGGCAAGTATCAACTAGCAGCATATAATGCCAGCTAAGAAGAATCAAGTATCTGGTGATAAAAGGAGATGAGAACAACATAGCCAACCCATCTTGGGTTACTTGCATTTTAGTACCATAGGGTGAGTTACCAAACTATTTATATCATTTTTATTAGCATACAATTGAGGAATTGACCAAATGTGAGATCGTTTGCTATAAATCTGAAATGATAGATTGACTGAATACATTTGCTTTGTTCTATTAGAGATCACTTAATTCCTCAACTAAAACAGTCATTCTGGCTATACATACATCCTAAGGATGTTTTGAAAGTCAGGTTGTACCTCTTGACCTCATTCTTTTTAATGTTGGATAATCATTTCTGTACTCCAGTCTGATAGGATACAATATTGACCCAGAGCAATTACACTGTGACTCTGTACCAAATTATTAAGATACGATTAGTTCTCTTGGAGTCAGGCCCAGGAAAAGTAAAGAATAAATTTTGTGGAATGGCAAGGCCCCAATGCAAGAGATGTAGGTGACAGAGAGTTCTTCAGCTTCCAAGATCCAGTTAAATTTGCTGATTTAATAGAGGCCAGGTCAATCATTTTTTCTTTTACATCCAATGGTTATTTTTCTTGTACATCTAATGGATTCCTTTATTTGGCTGTGCTGGGGGTGGGGGATATCAAATCCCTCTTCAATTTTGCCTTTTAATAAATTACCTTTTATAATATGTAATGGGAGAAACAAAAACTAAAATAACCAGAAAGCTCTCTAGCATTGAGACCCTCCAGATAAAAGCTGTTAGTGGAACTAAAGGCTGTGGAAATGGAGGAAGTGATTGTGGTGCCTACAAGACAAAGACCAGGAACTCCAACTTTCAAAGGACCCATTACCTTCACTTTCTGTCTATATCTACAGACTGCTTCCCAGATGATTCTGATGCAGGTAGAATAAAGACTACACTGTGAAAAACACTTCTTTAGAGGTTAAGCCCAGTCATGACCATAGAGGAAAGTAAAACCTTAATGCTTGTCACCTTTAGGATCTTTTAAAAATTTACTTTTCATGGGAATATGTACCTTTGTGATCATTCTAATCCTATTTCCTTACAGCCAATAAATTATTGATAAAAGTTTGCTGAATTAGATCATGTGCTGGAAAACTTGAAAACTTAAATTTTCAGCCCTAGCACTGATTCGCAGTCTAACCTTGACTTAATCAGTTAGTTATTTTCCCCTTTTGTAAATTGAAAGGCCATCTAAGAAACATCTGGTAAGTTTTAGATGAAAAGCACTGAGAAAACCCTTGTATCACATGAAGGATTTTTTTTTTCTCTATCTAGGATTGCCAGATTTCGAAGAAAAAAAAAAAAAAGACATCCAGTTAAATTTTAATTTCAAATAAACAATGACTTTTTTTGGTATAAGTATGTCCCATGCAATATTTGGGATATACTTACACAAAAATCCATTGGTTATCCAAAATTCAGATTTAACTGGCTTTCCTGTATTTTATCTGGCAACTCTATCTACCACCACCCTTTTCCTGGAGCCTGCACTTTCCAAGACTTGGGCAATAGCAGAGGGACTTTTATAACTGAAGGCCAGGAAGGAAATGAGCACTCATTTTGCATGGTACAGTACAGGAGAAATGCTAGCAGAAGACTAATCTCCCATACTGGAGATATCTAAGTATTTTCTGTTGATGGGGAGTGGGTGGGTAATGAGGGAGAATGGAGGGGAGGATGGAGAGAGATTAGGCAAATACATACATAGAATCCCAAAGAATATCCAATCAGTTATTCAAAAAACATAATCCAACTTGTTTTTCTTACAGCCTCAGAGAAAAATAGAGAACCAGGGACTTCTTCATACAGAAGACTGCCTTCATTTTCCACTGCAGCCACCAAAGGGAGTGAGGCATTTCTATACCAAACAGCACAATCTGGGAGTCATAGCTTGGCTCCTTTATTAACTCCTGTATCGATCCACAACTGAGAATCAAGAATTTAGATTGCAAACTTTACTGTGCTCTAAGTGTTCCACAGGCTCTTCTCCCCAAGGTCAGGCTTGCAAGGGGCCCTCAGCTTCTTGTTCTATGTTGCTCTGCTTTGAAAACCTCAGCTTGGCCAGACATAGTGGCTCATGCCTATAATCCCAGCACTTTGGGAGGCCAAAGCGGGAGGATCACTAGGTCAGGAGATTGAGACCATCCTGACGCGGTGAAACCCTGTCTCTACTAAAAATACAAAAAAAAAAAAAAAAAAATAGCCAGGCGTGGTGGCGAGCGCCTGTAGTCCCAGCTACTCTGGAGGCTGAAGCAGGAGAATGGCTTGAACCCGGAAAGCGGAGCTTGGGTTGAGCCGAGATCGCACCACTGCACTGCACTCCAGCCTGGGCGACAGAGCGAGACTCTGTCTCAAAAAAAAAAAAAAAAAAGAAAGAAAGAAAGAAAATCTCAGCTCAACTTTCTTCCAAGGCACAAGTCTTTCTTTCTCACAGTTGCTATTGGTCTTCACTCCTAGTTCACCTTTTCTGCCTCCAGCTCTCCAAGAGACAACATATCTCCTTGCATCATTCTGATATACCTGCTTAAATATGGATTTTCAGTAGCAAAGCAATTGCTTTGCTCTGAATTCAGCCAAATAGGGGTACTTGGAAGTCATAGGTAACTGACAAAGGTGAGGATGGTTTCAAAAATTAAAAGAATGTTCTTCCTGATAAAAAGAATGTATGGTCATTGTAAAAAAAGAAAAAATCTAACACAATACAAAAGAAAGAAAAATAAAAGACCTTTTATCACAGGACATAACCACTCAATATTTTGGTTAATGTTTTATATTCATTCATTTGTTCACTCATTTATTCATTCCTTCAACAAATATTCATCTGTGTCTACTGGATACTAAACACTGTTTTAGGCTCAAGGGATACATCTATAAACAAAGTGGAAAAACAAAACACCAGCTGGGCACGGTGGCTCACACCTATAATCCCAGCAGGTTAGGAGGCCAAGGAGGGAGGATGACTTGAGGTCAGGAGTTCCAGACCAGCCTGGCCAACATGGTGAAACCCCATCTCTACTAAAAATACAAAAATTAGCTGGACATAGTGGTACGTGCCTGTAATCCCAGCTACTTGGGAGGCTGAGACAGGAGAATCACTTGAACCCGGGAGGCAGAGGTTGCAGTGAGCAGAGATTGCACCACTGCACTCCAGCCTGGGCAACAGAGTGAGACTCTATCTAAAAAAAGGGGGAAAAAAGGAAACCTACCATCATGACCCTATTTACATACATGCTCTGACACATACACACATATAATTTTACATTGATGTCTTCATACTACATAGGCTACTTTGTAATCTGCTCTTGCATGTAAGAAGGTATTGTGAACTTTATATGTCAATAAATATTGATTGGTATCATCGTTTTAATGTTTGCCTAGCATATTCTGCAGTGTGTGTGTGTGTGTGTGTGTGTGTGTGTGTGTATATATATGCCATGATTTAACTATCTCCCTATAGACATTTATTTCCAATTTTTTTTTTTGTTTTGAGATGGAGTCTCGCTCTGCCGCCCAGGCTGGAGTGCAGTGGCCAGATCTCAGCTCACTGCAAGCTCCACCTCCCGGGTCTACGCCATTCTCCTGCCTCAGCCTCCCGAGTAGCTGGGACTACAGGCGCCCACCACCTCGCCCGGCTAGTTTTTTGTATTTTTTTAGTAGAGACGGGGTTTCAACATTAGCCAGGTTGGTCTCGATCTCCTGACCTTGTGATCCGCCCGTCTCGGCCTCCCAAAGTGCTGGGATTACAGGCGTGAGCCACCGCGCCCGGCCTATTTCCAATTTTTGCTATTATAAAAATACTGTGGGCCAGGTGCAGTGGCTCATACTTGTAATCCCTGCACTTTGGGAAGCTGAGGTGGGTGGATCACCTGAGGTCAGGAGTTCAAGACCAGCCTAGCCAAAATGATGAAACCCCGTCTCTACTAAAAATACAAAATATTAGCTGGGTGTGGTGGCGCACACCTGTAATCCCAGCTACTCAGGAGGCTGAGGCAGGAGAATCGCTTGAACCTGGGAAGGGGAGGTTGCAGTGAGCTGAGATAGCATCACTGCACTCCAGCCCAGGCAACAAGAGCAAAAACTCCGTCTCAAAAAAAAAAAAAATACTGTGATGAATATACTTGTGCATTTATATCTTTACATGCTTGTCCAGTCATCTTATTAGGATAAATTGCTGGTCCTATCCTATCTTGCTTGCTGTTTCTTCTCAGTCTCTTTTGCTGTCTTCCCCTTCTGTGCTTGATCTCTCCATGTTAAAATATTCCAAGGCTAAGTCTTTAGCCTTCTTTTCTAGCATCATTACACCATAGATGATCTCATACAATTCTATGACTTTAGTCATTATCTATATGCTGATGACTACTAAATTGATATTTACAATATTGACATCTCCCCTTGAGTTCTGGATTCACATATCCAACTGTCTTCTTAAAATATCTTCTTGGATAGCTGTTACAGAATATCAAATATAATGTGACCAGAAGAGAACCCTTAATTCTGCCCCTAAAATATTTTCCCATGCTGGTCTTCCATAATTCAGAAAGTGGCACCACCATCCACCCACTTAGGCCCAAAATAAGGCATCAACCCAGTTTCTCCTCTTTTCCTTACCCTCAGCCTCCATATATTGAATCTATCAAGTCTTTTCAGGTCTACCTCCAAAATATACTTCAAATCTCTACCTTTCTGTCTACATTTACCATGATATTCACTTACTATCATCTTAATCCAAGCCACTTCAATCTCTCATCCAGGCTACAATATTGGCCTCTGATATGGTTTGAATGTTTTTTGTCCCCTCCAAAATTCATGCAGGAACTTAATCCCCAATGCAACAGTATTAAGAGGTGTGGCCTTTGGGGGTGATTGAGTCATGAGGAGTCCTCCCTCATGAATGGGATTAAATACTTTCAAAAAGTATTTGATACAGGGAGTTTGTCCCTTATTGCCTCCTCTGCCCTTCTGCCTAATGAGGACACAGCGTTCCTTCCTCCAGAGGATGCAGCAACAAGGCACCATCTTGGAAGTGGGAAAAAGGCCTTCACAGACACCAAGCCTGCCAGTGCCTTGATCTTGGACTTCCCAGTCTCCAGAACTGTGAGAACAAATGCCTATTGTTAAAAAGTAACTACTTGAGGTGATGGATATGTTAATCCGCTTCACCACAATAACCATTTTACTATCTGTATGTGTCCCATACACCATGCTGTAAATCTATGTGCACAATGAAATTTATTTTTAAAAATTTCTGTTGTTGGTTAATTACCCAGTGTGCAGTACATTGTTATAGCAGCACAAATTGACTAAGACAGCTTTTTAACTGCTCTTTCAGCTTCACCTGTTGCCCTTCTACAGTCCTGACCCTACACATTAGCCAAAGTTATCTTTTAAAAAGTATAAATCAGGTCTTGTTATCCCCATCTTGAAATCCCTTGATTTCAAATCATACTCAAGATCAAATAAAAAATCATTACAAGTCTACAAACCCCTGTTTCTTCTAGCCCCTGTATAACTAATCTACCCCATCTCATATGCACTCTATTCTGCTAGTGAAACACCAGCCACAGAGTCCTTTCTATTTCCTCAGCGCAGTAAGCTCATTCCTGCCTCTGACCAGAAGTGTTTCCTCTGCCTAGAACACTCTCCTTCTGAATTTTCAGGTTCCTGCCTCCTAATTTTTCAGATTGTACCTCATATATCACTGCTTAGAAAGGTCTTTAGTGATTACCTCATGTAGACTAGCCTCCACCCCTCAGTTGCCCTCTATTTTATAGCTCTGTCTGATTGCCTTCATCTTACTTATGGTTATCTGAAATTAACTATCTGGTTTATTTACTTGTTTCTTCTCCCCTAACTCCATGAGAGCAAAAGCCTTGTCTATCTTACTTACTATTATAACTTAAATATACCATTTCAGTAATTGGCCCATAGAAGGTGCTCAATACAGTAGAAGTTCTTTTATCTAACTTCTTCATTCATTATTCTCCTGATTAATCAACTCTTTCCATTCCTCCTGTAAAATACATTGTATGATATTATGAATGCTTGAGGAAGTCTTGGCCAGAGCAATCAGGCAAGAGAAAGAAATAAATGGCATCCAAATAGGAAAAGAAGTCAAACTATCTCTCTTCACTGACAATATGATTCTATACCTACAAAACCCTAAAGAGTCCACTAAAAGTCTCCTGGAACTGATAAAAGACTTCAGCAAAGTTTCAGGATCCAAAATCAGTGTACAAATATCAGTAGCATTTCTATACACCAATAATGTCCAAGCTAAGAGCTAATTCAAGAATGCAATTTCATTTACAATAGCCACAAAAAATAAAATACCTAGGAATACATCTAACCAAGGACATGAAAGATCTCCACAATGAGAACTGCAAAACACTGCTGAAAGAAATTATAGATGACTCAAACTAATAGAAAAACATACTATATTCAGGATTGGAAGAATCAATATCTTTAAAATTTCCATATTGCCCAAATGAATCTACAGATTAAGCATTATTCCTGTCAAATTAACAATGTCATATTTCATCATAATTAGAAAAAAATTCTAAAGTTCACATGGAACCAAAAAAGAGCCCAAATAGCCAAAGCAATCCTACACAAAAAGGATAAAGCCAGAGATATCACATTACACAACTTCAAACTATACTATAAGGCTACAGTAATCAAAACAGCATGGTACTGGTACAAAAACAGACACATAGATCAATGGAACAGAATAGAGAACCTAGAAATAAAGTCACACAGGTACAGCCATCTAATTTTTGACAAAGTTAACAAAAATAAGCAATGGGGAAAGGAATCCCTATTCAATAAATGGTGCTGGGATAACTGTCTAACCATATGCAGAATGAAACTGGACCCCTACCTTTTACCATATACAAAAATTAACTCAAGATGGATCAAAGATTTAAATGCAAGACCACATACTATAAAAATCCTAGAAGAAAATCTAGGAAACATCATTCCGGACATCTGCCTTGGGAAGGAATTTATGACTAATTCCTCAAAAGCAATTGCAACAAAAACAGAAATTGACAAGTGGGACCCAATTAAACAAAAGAGCTTCTACACAGCAAAAGAAACTATCCACAGAGTAAACAGACAACATATAGAATGGGAGAAAACATTCACACACTATGCATCCAACAAAGGTCTAATACCCAGAATCTATAAGGAATTTAAACAATTCAACAAGCAAAAAACAAATAACCCCATTAAAAAGTTGGCAAAAACATGAGCAGGCACATCTCAAAAGAAGACATACAAGCGGCCAACAAATATTTGAAAAAATGCTCCACATCACTAATCACTGGAGAGATGCAAATCAAAACCACAATGAGACCAGGCGCAGTGGCTCACACCTGTAATCCCAGAACTTTGGGAGTCCAAGAAAGGCAGATCACTTGAGGTCAGGAGTTTGAGACCAGCCTGGTCAACATGGTGAAATACAGTCTCTACCGAAAATACAAAAATTAGCTGGGGTGGTAGCACACACCTGTAATTGCAGCTACTTGGGGGGCTAAGTCAAGAGAATTGCTTGAGCCCGGGAGGCAGAGGTTGCAGTGAGCCAAGATTGTGCCATTGCACTCCAGCCTGGGTGAGGGAGTGAGACTCTGTCTCAAAAACAAACACACACAATGAAATACCATCTGACACCAGTCAGAATGGCTATTAATTAAAAATTTTAAAAATAACAGATGCTGGTGAGACTGTGGAGAAAAGGGAACACTTATACACTGTTGGTGGGAATGCAAATTAGTTCAGTCACTGTGGAAAGCAGTTTGGAGATTTCTCAGAGAACTTAAAACAGAACTACCATTTGTCCAGCAATCCCATTAATGAGTACATACTCAAAAGAAAACTAAATGTTCTACCAAAATGACACATGCATTTGCATGTTTATTGCAGCACTATTCACAATAGCAAATACATGCAATCAACCTAGGTGCCCATCTGTGGTGGATTGGATAAAGAAAATGTGGTATATATATACCATGGAATACTATGCAGCCATAAAAAAGGAAACAAATAATGTCCTTTGCAGCAACGTGGATGCAGCTGGAGGCGCCATTATCCTAAGTGAATGAATGCAGGGACAGAAAACCAAAAACCGCATGTTCTCACTTATAAGTAGGAGCTAAACATTGGGTACACATGGACATAAAGATGGCAACAATGGACACTGCAGACTACTAGAGGGGGTAGGAAGAGAGGGGGGCAAGGGCTGAAAACTTGTTGGGTTCTATGCTTACTACCTGGGTGATGGGATCATCTGTATCCCAAACCTCAGCATCACGCAATATATCCATGCAACAAACCTGCATATGTACCCCCTGAATCTAAAACCCAAGTTGAAATTATTTAGAAAACATTGTGAATGCTTGAAGCTAGTAGACCATTCTCTAATACACCCCATGCACTTTTGCTCACACCAGTTAAGTTGGATATTTACCAAGAGTCAATTGTATTTGTTCCTAATCTTGTTTATGATAGTTTTGCTATGTAATTTAAATAAATATTCTGTAAACAGATGATATATGGGTATGAAAATGAAGAGTTATTTCTAAGAAAGTTGAATACTTTAGAGAGGCATAATAGAAAAGAACACAATAAAAAAAAAAGGTGTTAAATTGTGTATAGGCAAGATGGCCATAAAAGATAGAGGGAAATAACAATGATGGAAAGGCTGCTATGGTTACTGTCTTTAGATCTTGATCCACTATTTAAAAATAGAAACTGTAAATTGAAAGCAATGTATTATGAATGTAGTCTAATGCAAAATAATAGGAACTCAGATTGAAGAAGTCCAGATCCTACAATGAATAAAAATAAATACAAACCTAGACAAATCTTAGTGAAAACAAACAGAAAACTCTTAACCAGAGAGAAAAGACAGATGGCATTCAAAAACTAACATTAAAAAATAGACTGACAATAGATAATAAATAATACACTTCCCATCAGCAACAATAGAACTCAGAAAACAATGGAATAATGTTTACAAAGTTGAGGGAAAATACCCATTAACTTAAAATTTTACGTAGAGAAGTTAACATTCACAACTGAGGGCAATTAAAATGAGATCTTTTAAACAAAGACTATGAGAGTTTGTCAGTGATAAGCCTTCACTAAAAAAAAAATTAAATGATGTACATCAAGAAGAAAATTGAACCTAAAATAAAGGTCTGGAGTTCAAGAAACAATGGAGCAAAAAACTTGGTAAGCACATAGATAAATTTAAGTAAACCTCAACTGTAAAAAATAGGGTTTCTTTTGAGATGATGATGTTCCAAAATGGTGATAATTGATATCTCAATAAAGCTGTTTTTTCTTAAAAAAAAAAAAAGAATCCCAATAATAATAAGGTTACAATGACCTATTCTGCGGGGTATTGAAGAGGAAAATGGCACCCAAATATTCCCCAATAGCACCACTTAAGATAGAAAGTAGAAGATTAGAGTTAAAACATATTTAGCTTATTTTATTACTCAAAGGATAAATAGAAATATATCTCTATATCTCTAAATGGAGATATATCTCTATGCAAACTGTTTTTTCTCTCTGGTTAATACCTTTAAAATTTTTACATACACCCACGGACTGCACAAAAATTCAAGTTAATATACACATTAACTTGAATATTTGTGTGTATGCAGTCCGTGGGTGTATGTAAAATTTTAAAGGTGACCACTAAATTAACAGAAATACAACTTCCAAAATTTCAGAAGAAGGCAGGGAAATAAAAAAATTAATCAACTCAATCAAGGCAGAAAAGAATAAAAAAGAAGCAATGTAAAATATAGTAATAGAAATATAGGCTGGGTGTAGTGGCTCACACCTGTAATCCCAGCACTTCGGGAGGCTGAGGTGGGCAGATCACTTGAGGACAGGAATTCGAGACCAGCCTGGCCAATATGGTGAAACTCCCTCTCTATAAAAATGTGAAAATTAGCTGGGTGTGGTGGCGCATGCCTGTAATCCCAGCTACTCAGGAGGCTGAAGAAGGAGAATCACTTGAGCCCGGGAGGTGGAGGTTACAGTGAGCTGAGATTGCAACATTGCACTCCAGCCTGGGCAACAGAGCGAGACTGCATCTCAAAAAAAATAAAATAAAATAACAACAACAAAAAATAAAACACAGTAATAGATATATAAAATGAAATGAAAAAATAAATCTAAGCATAATAGAAATCACAATACAAACATATTAAAGTAGAATATGTACTTTAATATATATTTATATATAATTATATATTATATATTATATGAAATATGACATAAAGTATTAAACATATTAAATATATATATATATATATGGCCAGGCGCAGTGGCTCACACCTGTAATCCCAGCACTTTGGGAGACCGAGGTGGGCAGATCATGAGGTCAGGAGTTTGAGACCAGCCTGACCAACATGGTGAAACCCCGTCTCTACTAAAACAATACAAAAATTAGCTGGGTGTGGTGGTGTGTGCCTGTAATCCCAGATACTCAGGAGGCTGAGGCAGGAGAATCACTGGAACCTGGGAGGTGGAGGTTGCAGTGAGCTGAGATCATGGCACTGCACTCCAGCCTGGGCAACAAAGTGAGACTCCAACTTAAAATAAATAAATAAATAAAATAAATATATATACATACACACAAATATATAAAATATATATATGTATTTTATATATATTAGAAAAAGGAAAAAATCATCATAATTGCAGATGATATGTTGCCTATACAGAAAATGCAAGAGAATCGGCCAGATGCAGTGGCTCACGCCTGTAATCCCAGCACTTTGGGAGGCCGAGGCGGGTGGATCATGAGGTCAGGAGTTCAAGACCAACCTGGCCAAGATGGTGAACCCCTGTCTCTACTACAAATACAAAAAATTAGTCGGGTGTGGTGGCAGGTGCCTACAATCCCAGTTACTCAGGAGGCTGAGGCAGAGAATTGCTTGAACCCAGGAGGCGGAGGTTGCAGTGAGCCAAGATCGCAACACTGGACTCCAGCCTGGTGACAAACCAAGACTCCATCTCAAAAAAAAAAAAAAAGAAAAGCGAGAGTATCTAGAAACTGTTAGAACTAATAAGAGCATTCAACAAAAGTGCTGGATATATTAATATGAAAAAAATCAGTACCATTTCAATATACCAGAAACAATAAATTAGAATATGTAATTCTTAAAGAGGAGTGATATCATCCAAAATACATATTATTAGCAAAGAGCTAGGAGTGTGAGCAGTGTGTGTGTAGCATTCCAAGAAACACCTTGTAAACAAGTATATGTAAGTGCTTTATTACATGCATTACAGAGTGGTAACCATTTCCATTCACTGAATTAACACTGTTAACAACATAGTATATATATATATACACACAACAGTTGTATAAGACCTTTATGGAGAAAATTATTAAAATTTTTGAAAGTCATAAAAGATCTTATACTTCAGTTTCAAGACAAGATGAAATAAAAGTACTTTTCCCTACTCTTTCTGCCAAGTACAGCTAGAAACCCTGAACATTATGCATAAGGCAGACATTAAGATGTCTCTGACAGGTAGAGAAAAAAGGGCAGACTGGTTAGGGACCTTGGGAACTGAGGCAATGTATTGGTGAGTTTCTTCTGTTCCCTTTTTGCCTCATATATCCCAGACTGGGTGCTAGAGAAGCTAGCAACCCAGTAATACCAACAAGCACAGACAAAAAAAATCCCCAACATAAGCCTGCTCTCGCTAGTCAATGTATCAGAAAAAGAACAACCGTATAGAACAGAACACCTTCAACAATAACTGCTCTCTACTCCCGGCAAATATCTACAGAAAAAAAAACCACTCCTATTCATGCCAGCAAAGGCTAAGTGGGGAGGCTGACTTTTCCCCTCCCTAGGCGGTAAGGAAGTATCCCAATCACCTAGCCAGTGTGGTGTGTTGGAGAGGGCCAAGTGGGAAGCTGGGACTGTAATAAATCCCCTCTCCACAGTGACAGTAAGGACCACATAGGGAGTTAGTTGTACGTCCATCTCCAGCTGGCAGTAATGAGGTGGTGCCTCTTCTTCCACCACTGGAGCAGTGTCAGAGGAGGCCTGCTAAAACAGAAGATTTCAATAAGAACCAGTTTCATAATGCAATACCCAAAATGTCAAAGTTGAATAAAAAATCACTTACAATACCAAAAGCCAGGAAAATCTCAGTTTGAATGAGAAAAGACATTCAACAGATGCCAAGACTGAAATGACACAGATATTACAATTACCTATCAACGATTTTAAAGCAGCCATCATAAGAACCTTTGAACAAGTAATTATAAATGCACTTGAAACAAAGGGCAAAAAATCTCAGCAAAGAAAACAGGAGATGTAAAGAAAAACCAAATGGAAATTTTAGAATGAGAAAACAACCAAAATTTTAAAACTTCAATGGATGGGTCCAATAGCAAAATGGAGGAGATAGAGAAAAGAAGCAGTAAACTCAAAGATACAAAAATAGAAATTACCAAGGACATACAACAAAGAGAAAGTAGACTGAAAAATATATATGAACAGAGCCTCAGGGATCCGTGGGACTATAACAAAGCATTCATATCATCAGAGTCACAGAAGGAGAGGGAATAAAAGGTGAGGTTGAAGATGTATTCAAACAAATAGTAGCTGAAATTTACTCAAATTTGGCAAAAGACAAACCTACAGGTTCAAAAAACAGAGTAAATCCCAAATAGGTTAAACCCAAAGAAATCCAGGCCAAAACACATCATGGTCAAATTTCTGATAACAACAAAGAAAAAAAAATCTTAAAAGCAGCCAGAGATAAACTATACCTTACTATAAGGGAAGAATAATCCCTGTGACTGTAGATTTCTCATCAAAATCTGTGGAGGTTACAAGGAAGTGACATATTTTTTAGGTACTGAAAGAAAAGAACTGCCAGCACAGAATTCTATAACCAACAAAAATATCCTTCTTAATGAAGGGAAAATCAGGACATCCTTAGATTCAGGAACACTAACAGAATTTGTCACTATCAAACTAACATTTTTAAAAATTATACTTTAAGTTCTAGGGTACATGTGCACAACGTGCAGATTTGTTATATAGGGTATACATGTGCCATATTGGTTTGCTACACCCATCAACTTGTCATTTATATTAGGCATTTCTCCTAATGCTATCACTCTCCCAGCCCCCCACCCCCCGACAGGCCCTGGTGTGTGATTTTCCCCGCACTATGTCCAAATGTTCTCATTGTTCAATTCCCACCTATGAGTGAGAACATGTGGTGTTTGGTTTTCTGTCCTTGTGATAGCAAACTAACATTTAAAGAATGGCCAAAGGAAGTTCTCCAAACAGAAATAAGTGATAGAAGGAATCTTTGAGCATCAGGAATGAGAAAGAACAAAGAAAGGACAAAAAATATGGATAAATACAATAGGCTGTCCTCTTCTATTGATTTTTTTAAATTATGTTTGATGGTTAAAGCAGAAAGTAAAACATTGTCTGATAGTTTCCTCAAGGTATGTAAACAAAATACTTAAGATAATTATAACCTGGGGAGAGTAAAGGAATAAAGTTGCTATACTTTAACTGGTAAAATGATGACACCAGTAGATTGTAATAAGTTATGTGTATGTCGTGTTAGACCTAGAGCAACCACAAAGAAAGAGACACAAAGAGATAACTCTAAAAATCCTGTAGATTAATCAAAATAGAATTCTAAAAAATATTCAAGTAACACACAGGAAGGCAAGAAAATGAAAATAGAGAAATAAAAAACAGAAAGAACAAACAGAAAACACTCAAACCAGAAACAACTAAAACGTCTCTCAACAAGTGAATGGGTTCAACCAACTATAGTACATCCACACCATGAAAGAAAAGAACTGCCAGCACAGAATTCTACACCCAGCAAAAATATTCTTCAAAATGAAGGGGAAATCAAGACATACTCAGATGAAGGAAAACTAACAGAATTCATCACTAGCAGACTCGGCAATAAAAAGGAGTAACTATTGACACACACAGCAACTTGCATGAATCTCCAGGGAATGAAGAAAGGTAATCTCAAAAAGCCACATACTGTATTCCACTTATATAACATTCTTGAAATGACAAAATTGTAAGATGAAGACGAGATTAGTGATTTCTGGGGGTTAGAGATAGGGTGGGGTGGGTGTAACCATAAAGGTAGCATGAGGGACATCTTTGTGATGACGGAATAATTCTGTATCTTTTTTTTTTTTTTAGACGGAGTTTCACGATTGTTACACAGGCTGGAGTGCAACGGCGTGATCTCAGCTCACAGCAACCCCGCCTCCCAGGTTCAAGCAATTCTCCTGCCTCAGCCCCCCAAGTAGCTGGGATTACAGGCATGTGCCACCACACCTGACTAATTTTGTATTTTTAGTAAAGAAAGGGTTTCCCCATGTTGCTCAGGCTGGTCTCGAACTCCTGACCTCAGATGATCCGCCCGCCTCGGCCTCCCACAGTGCTGGGATTACAGGTGTGAGCCACCACGCCTGGTCTTCTGTATCTTATACAAATCTACACCTGTGATAAAAATGGCATAGAATTATATATACACATATTGTACCAATGTCGAATTCCTAGTTTTGATACTGTACTCTAGTTATGTAAAATATAATCATGGGAGAAAATAAGTGAATGGTACAGGGGGCCTCTCTGTACCATATTTGCATCTTCCCATGAATCTATAATTATATTGAAATAAAAAGTTTAGAATAAAGTAACCTCAAAAAGGAGATACATAACATGTTCATGTATGGGAAAGCTCAACACAAATATGGCAATTTTCTTTAAATTGGTCTATAAATTCATGCAAGTTCAACCAAAATCACAACAGGATTTTTCTGGATTTTGACAAGCTAATTTACACAGAAGATTTACACAGAGAATAAGATTTTAACAGAATAGTAAGGCATCAAGAATATACAAGACAATTGTGAAGAAGAGTAGTGAAGGGCACATAGTTAAGGCTTATTATAATGTTATGACAATTAAAACAACATAGGCCAGGCGCAGTGGCTCATGCCTATAATCTGAGAACTGTGGGAGGCCAAGGCGGTCAGATCACTTGAGGTCAGGAGTTTGAGACCAGCCTGGCCAAAATGGCGAAACCCCATTTCTACTAAAAATACTAAAATTAGGCAGATGTGGTGGCATGCACTTGTAGTCCCAGCTACCAGGAAGCCTGAGGCAGGAGATTCACTTGAACCCGGGATCATGCCACTGCACTCCAGCCTGGGAGACAGAGTGAGACTCCATCTCAAAAAATAAAAAATAAAACAATATAGTATTGGCAGATGGATAAACAAATAGACCAGTGGAATATAAAAAGGGCCTACAAACAACTCAGATAAGTCTATGAGAACTAGGTAAAGGACAGAGATTGATTATAAATCATGGAGGATATGATATAGACTATTTAATAAATGGTATTGAAAGTATCCATGTGATAAAAGATACAATTAGATAACTTATTCAAACCCTACATAAAAATCAATTCAAAATGAATTAAAGACCTAACTGTTAAAAGCAAAATTTTACAACATTGTGATGCAAATATAGAATACCTTTATGACCTCAGAATAGAAGAATTCGTTAATCACACACACAAAACTTATAAATTTCAATAGAAAAGACTGATAAATGTGACCACATTAAACATTATAATGTCTATAAGAAAAAATGACAGTATAAAGTTAAAGATAAGCCAGATAGTGGGAGAAGATGCTTGCCACACATATAATTGAAAAAGAAACAGTCAAAAAAGACATAAAATAAATGCTATAAGTCAATTTTAAAAGGCAATCAACACAATGGAAAAAGGGGCAAAGAATACCAACAGACAACTGGCAGAAGACACTGGAATGGTCTAGAAATATATGCAAAGATACTTAACCCCACTAGTACTCAAGGAAATTAAAACAACAACAAAACAAGATACTGTCTTTACTCATCAGACAAACAAAAATTAAAACCCAAAAGTTGTCAATGGTATGGTGTCATGGGAGCTCATACACGACTGATGAGACTGGCATTCAGTAGAGCCACATTGGAGAGCAACCTGCCAGTACCCAGAAAAACTAAAAGTGTGTGTAGTCTTTAACCCAGAAATCTTACTTTCTAAAAGGTACATACTCTAGAGAAATTCCAATCCAGCGTGCAAAGACACACATACCTCAGTGTTTACTGCAAGTTGTTTGTTTCTAATACTAAAAATTTGGAAATAAACATCCGCCAAAGGAGGAATGAATAAATTAAATGTGCCGTGGTTGTACTATAGCTTACTGTTCAGCAGTAAGAATGAACTAGACCAATAGGCACCCACATGGACTGATCTCAAGAAAATAATGCTGAGTTAAAAAAAAAATACAAAAGTATATCATAGTGGAAGAAAACATACCAAATTAATGAAAATTAGTTGACTGGAGGCAGGAGATAAAGGGGGCCTCAACTTTTCCTGTAGCACTTTTTTTTTAAATTTAAAAAGAATGGAAGACAAAGTAAATACAGTAGTGTATTTCTCCTCTGCATGGTGAGAACACAAGTGTTTGCTATATTCTTCTCTGCACTTTTCTGTATTTTAAAAATTCTCAATATAAATGAAAGGTGTGTTAAATACTCAGTTTGGGATACCACTGTACTAAGATACTAATAACTCTGTATGCTAACCTACCCAGAGGCATTTTTCATTTTTAAAGAAGGCTGCAATATTTAATCCAAAAGTTGAGGCACTGTTGGATTTGTTGTCATTTATGAAGTGTGGGTTTCCAAGGTAAAGCTTCAAAGGGCATCATTTTCCTTCTATGTATTAGTCCTGCAATTTGATTAAGTTACTACCACTTTGACAGAATGATAGGCTTCCCTTAGGTTGGACAGCTCGGAGAGAGGGAACAGAGCACACTTCCCCACTCAATTATGCTTTCATTCTTTATAAATAACTCTGTTTTTAAAACAACACCACATAAAATAAAATTTAGAGCAAGATTTATAGAAACACGGACATTTAAGTGCAAATAAATTCCTTCAAATATTATCAAGCTCTTATTCTATCTTATTCATCAGCCTTGAGTAGATTTCACACAATTTAAATATTTCTTAGCTTGTCTGCAGAGTATCAAGGCTTGTCTGTGGCTTTGAGACTTCTACTCCCTTCACCCCAATCAACTCCACCAGTTGTTTAAACTGCTCAAATCTTTCTTCAGCCACAGTTTTTTAAGTGAGAGTCTTTTTATTGCTTTGGGCATGTTCCTTTGCCTAGCCAGTGCTCAGAATGTTAACTATCTAACTATTCAATTTCTCTCTGTCGCTTTACATGGAGGAGAAACTGGATTTCTGTTCCACACAGTTTGGCAAAGGCTAGCAGGGAGTGAGAGATTACAGCCAGATGTACATCTGCATGTCAGCAGCAAGAAGGTCTGGGATGGTGCTTTTTCAATCAGAAGGGAGTAGTCATTTTCCCTCTCTCTAAGGAGAGGGCCTCCTCCCTCCCATCAGATATTTGGCTGCTAGATGTTCACTGATTAATTACTGAGGTCGCATCTACACACAATTGGTTTCCTTAACAATTCCAGCAGGCTTCCAGCTCATTCTTGAATGTACTTCTTATTTTTAAAAGAACTATTGTCTTTTCCTGCAGCATACATTTGAAAAAGAAAATGAAAACTAGTTAAACAGAGCAAGGCATAGTTTGTAAACACATAAAAAGGGATTCTACCACAATTTCTAATATTAGAAAATCAAGCAGCAGTAGGAGAGTACTTTTAGGGGCAGGGAAAGAGTTCTAGTACCCTTCAAACCAGAACACCAAGCCCATCATTTATTACATTTTCATGAAAGGTGTCATTTCCAATATCTCCTGGTTAATTCTAGAAATCCATTTTATATTGGAAAGGTAAGGAAAAGCAGACACTCCTTCTCTGTACCCCAACAGCTCCCCATACCCCATCTGGCTCCCCAGTAGAAATAGCATATCAAATTCAATATTAGTAAGTTCCTTTTTCTAGTTTGACTCATGACTGAGAATTTCCATCTGTTTTTCAAGACAGATAAATGTGGTCCCAGCACAATCACTCCATGAAACCTAACCTGGAAGCTACCTCTTGGGTCACATTCTCATTTCTAAGAAGCTGAACGTGCAACACAGCCAGTGCTAGAAGTACTTGATTCTGAGAAGTATAATTACAGGTTCTCCAAGACAGGTCAAATTCACAAGCATGGGTTGACAGTCGCTACTTTACCTAAGATCACATCTCTGTACTTGGGGAAATACTGGAACCCGATAAACAAGCAGTAGCTCTGCATTACTGACAATTAGATCTGCAAAATTTGGGGGCCAATCCAGCTGAAACTGTGTTTACTCAAGCTCTGAAAAGTCACATCTACCCATCCTGCCTCTCCAGGTTCATCTCTCTCCACTCTCACACATAACACACACCTTGTAGGCCACTCTGACAATCCTAAACTATGTTATAACTGACAGATGATGTGCACATGCATGACACACTCCCATGAGTGTCCTTGGGGAATCCACTTGGCATGGCAACTATTAATTGGACCCTTTTCTCTAACTCTCATTAAAACAAACTGAAATGCAAGCAGGTGAGAGTGATGCTATTATTATAAAGATAACCTTGAATCCACTCTAACTTACAACTAAAGTAAATTATTCAGCAACTCAGGTACATTAACTATTATCAGTAACAAATTATTTGTGTCACACTTTCCAGCCAATCACAATACATCAGCTGTGGTTGACAATGGCTACCCTTGTCCTATCAGTGACCTGCTCTCTCACGCCTCTGCCGATGCTTTTCCCCGTTCCCCAAAGGTCCCAAACCCCATATGGTAAGTCCGCAAAAAAGTCTGTTGATGGATTGAATAAATGAATGAATGAAGAGCTTCCGACCTCAGATAAGCCTCACATTGCATTTGCAACACTCATACATTGGGCTGCAGCCATGCACCGATGAAAAATAATATTCTGTTACGAATAGTAAAGTCCACTGTGATTATGGGCAATTTTCTTAACCAGAAAGCATTGAGTAGTAAGATGCTTTGCAGCTGTACATTTTTATTAAAGGCTGTTTAAATAAACATAAAACATATTTGCCGGGAGAGGGTAAAAAGACAGATGCAAATTTCAGTCACAAAATAGGTACATTCATTATTTTTTGCATTTGCTTTAAAATGTGCCCCTAAAACAGCAATTACCCTTAGATGTCATATTTGACCAGCGATAGGGACCAGAAACAGTGACTTAATTTGGGCAGGAGTTCGCTGGGACATAATATGGCTACTGTGCCTGGAGTCTTTCTTGGTCATAAAAGCAGTAAGGAAGTATGACATAATGGTGTGATGGTAAATCACAGCCTAAGCCATTTTGGTTGGCAGAATTTGAAAGACAAATAAACATTACTTCAGGAGCAGAGAAGACGTGCCTAATTACCTCCGTGCCTAGGCTGGGATCCCTGCGGCTTGTGTCGTTCCTGGACTCAGGTGTGTCTACACGGCCAGGGTCCACGTGTACAGGGTCCGGATGATCCCGTGAAGAGGTTGGTCTGGTAGGGATGTAGGGACTGGCAGCCCCACCTCCACAACCTCCTCTCCAGGGAAATCAGGCAGCTGGAACCGAATGAGAAGGGCAGCCTTGAGGGGCCCCTTGTAGCCTGGAAGGAGTGGGATTGGAGGAAGAGAAGAGGCTGGTCCCACCCACTCTGCCTTGGAAGTGGTGGGGAGTTGAAGAGCTGATTGCACTTGCAAATCTCTGCAATTTTTACCTCAGGCCAGTCCAAATTACCTCCTCCTTCCCTTTTGTGGTCTCCCAGCCAGGCTATCTATAGCTGTGGCCCAAGTGGGCTTTGGGGCTCACCTAGGGATGGAGCCTACTCTCCTTGCTTGTTGCATTTTCAGAGCTGAAAAACCTCCAACTTTTGTATTTTTTGTTTTACACTGACAGCCCAGGCCATTCTCCTCTCTCTCCTTTCCTGCTTCTCTCTCTCTCTCCATCCCCCCCATCCCTCTCCCTCTCTCTCTCCCCTTCCCCTGTATGGAAACTGGCCGCCTTCTCATAGTGGAGTGGAAAGTAGAATCCCAGGCTTTCACCAGGGCACTGACCTGTCATGGCTTTTCTCATATATATACTCCCAATCCATCCAAAATTGCAGTAAACACATGTAACATACAATTTACCGTTTACCATTTTAACCATTTTAAGCGTACAATTCAGTGGCATTCAGTACATTCGCAATGTTGTGCCACCAGCGCCACCCTCCATCTCCAGAACTTTCATCTTCTCAGACAGAAACTCTGTACCCATCAAGCATTAGCTCCCCATTCCCCTCTTTCCCAGCCCCTGGCAATCCCCATTCAACTGTCTGTTTCTATGAATTTAACCACCCTAGAAACTTCATGTAAGTGGAATCATGCAGTGTTTGTCTTTGTGTGACTGGCTTATTTCACTTAGCATAATGTCCTCAAAGTTCATCTGTGTTGTAGTATGCATCAGAATTTCCTTCCTTTTAAAGGCTGAATAGTATTCCATTGCATGTGTGTACCATGTTTTGTTTATCCAGTCATCTGTCGATAGACATTTGGGTTGTTTCCACATTTTGAACTCACCTTTGAACTGTGTAAACATTAGGAATGCACACCCAAAGTGCTGAACATTTCAGGAAGAGAATGAGGTATCCCATCCTCCTCTCTCCACAACCCTTGTCTTTGATCATCACACCCCTCCATGTATATTGATAACATGGATCAGTTGCTAAGCACTTGGCACACTTTATGGCATGTAATCCTCACAACAATGCACTGAGGTAGGTGTTATCCTCATTTGACAGAAGGTTATACTGAGACTCAGAAAAGCTAAGTAACTTGCCCAAAGTCAAACAGTTATAAGTAGCAGAGCTGAGATTTGAAACTGTCACTCAGGCTTGTCTGACTCCAAAGCCCACTCTAAACCACCACTCTAGTGCCTACCCAAAGCCCAGGGTCCCTATGCCACCAGTCTCTACTTGCTTCTAGTTTGGGGTTAGGTTGGTTTTTAAGAAAAGTAGAGCTGGCTATAAACACTGACAAACCACTGGCCACGTGCACTTGGAAGGGTCCTTCAAATCTTCAAATCCTGCCCACGGCCCCCCACCCCCCCGACACACTGAGTTCTAAAACCGTTCTACCTTGGGCTACTGCTATTCAAACCGAGCAGACAGCATTACTGAAATGCTGGGATTTGTTTTAACCTTGTTTGTCAATTAGCAGAAAGACTGACCTAGAAGACCAGGGACTTCATTTGTGTCCTTGGATCGGTAGCTCTTTCACAAGCTATTTGTTTCCCTCTCCTGGGGCCCTCTGCTCTTGTCTGCCTTGAATGGACTAATTAATTACCGAGAAGCCCGGCATTTTGAAATGCTAAAAGAATTAAGCTAGAGGCTGTTGGCAGATGTTTACCTGTTAGTGTCTTAGATACCTGAGTGACACTAGGTTCCACTAAGAGGAAGAAGACCTGAAGAATTTTGTGGCTGAGACTGGGGGGTGTGTGTTACGGAGGGGTGCCCCTGGAGGTGGGAGAAGGCCCAGTGGGGCAGGAAAGTTGCAGACATAAAACACAAACTTCCCTGCCTCAGTTTTGCCAGGAGATGGCTGAGTGCACAGCTCACTCTGACACTGCCCCAAAGGCCGGCCAGAGTGGCCACGCACATGCTGGTCCTCTGGGCAGCAGCAGGCCCAGCTGGGTAAACAGAAGTGCAGGAGCAAAACAAGCCAATCAATCACAGCACAGCTCCAGCCTGCCCCAGTCCCCTCCTCCCCTTTCCTTTCCAGCTCCCCCGGGTCTCTCTAGCAAGCAAGTGGGCCCAGGTGGCCTTTGATCGTCTCCTTTGCTCTTTACAAGGGGGAAATGTATCTATAGGAAGAGTGAGCTCAGCCCCACCTGTGACCCACCCCCAGGGTTCCTTGCGGGGAACCAGGAGCTTCACACATTCAGCTGCTAATGGTAAAAAAGACAGGCAGACCTGGGATGCTTGAAAAACTTAGTGTTGGCTTATGGTTAGGAGGGCCTGGGGTGGTTGACCTTCACAGGGTTACAGAAATCAGTAGGGCATGTTATCCTTCTCAAACACTGGAGCATGGGCTATAGCCTATACTAAGCACACAGAGCCCTGTCAGGGTTGAGCTGAAACTTTGCCATTGCCTGTTTGCCTTGTGGCTTGAGTTTTTCATACACTCCCTGTGTTTAAGCGTGGAGCTCCCACATTTTTGAGATCCCTCATCCTGCTAGCAAATGGATGTATTATCCAGTGTCAGGTCACTGATTCCCAGAGGGCCTTCCTCCAGAAGCCCACACAGTGTCATGTTCTACTGGGCAAAGATCTTCTGACTGCTGTATCCCCAGGGCCTAGAACCATGCTAACACAGAATCTGTGCCGATTTTTAAACACTAGTTGAGTGAATGAATGAACTGGCATAGCGTAACGGTTAAGAGGTTAGTCTCTGGAGTCACACAGACCGGAATTCCAGCCCAGTTCTGCCAATTTGACCTTGAGAAAGTTTACTTACCTTCCCTTGGCCTTGGTTCCTTGTCTGTAAAATGAGAATAATAGTACATAACAAGACTATTGTGGGAATTAAAAGAGATAATGCACGGAATGCACTTACCCAGTATCTCACCCATAAGTCCTCAGTAAAATGATGGCAATTTTCATTATCTTGTATACCAACTCCAAGCAATTGGCCCAGGCTGCTGGGAGTGCCGACCTGAGGATTCTGTGGTCTAAACCTGACTCAGTGAAAAAGAGTGCTTACTCTAAGGCCTGCTATGGGTAAAGATGGTAGAAATAGGAAGGCACCTGCTGGGTACATGTGCGTGCTGGGTACGTGTGCGTTCTGGGTAGATGGCCAAACCCAAACCATTTGGAGTAGTCTTCAAGGAGAACTACATTGCGTACATATGACAAGTAGCTTTTTTCTTGAGTCAGAGTCTTGCTCTGTCACCCAGGCTGGAGTGCAGTGGTGCAATCTCGGCTCACTGCAATGTCTGCCTCCTGGGTTCAAGGGATTCTCCTGCCTCTGCTTCCCGAGTAGCTGGAATTATAGGTGCATGCCAAAAATTAGCCCTACTGATTTTTGTCTTTTCAGTAGAGACAGGTTTTCACCATGTTGGCCAGGGTGGTTCACAACCTTCTGACCTCAAGCCTCAGCCTCCCAAAGTGCTGGGATTACAAGCTTGAGCCACTGCACCCAGCCAGACAAGTAGCTTTTTTATCAGCCACACATGTGGGAGTGAGGAAAGAACTTTGCCTTTAGTGGGGACTGTCCCCCAGAGTGAGGTCTGTCTCCTAAAATTCTAGAGCCATTCATTAGCCCATTACTTGCCTAAGGGTTGGAAATAGCATTCTGATTCTCACAAAGAGCCCCCAGTCTGAGTCTGTTGTCAACAAAGAGGCAGGCCCCAATGAGCTGTCACTCCCCTAGTCCTTAGTGGAATCTTTGCTCTGTAAGCAGAATAGCTGCCTCGCCATGTGCTTGAATTTGTCAAATGTCACACACTCTATTTCAAACATGTGAGATTTGACATCATGTGAGCAATATTGCACTCATTTCCAACCCTATTTGAACTTCAAAGGGCATGTCAGCCACACTGGCCCTACCTAAATGTGTGACACTTTTGATCAACTGGTACCTGATGGCCAAGAAGACTTAGAGGCCCATGTGTAATTAGAAGTGGAGCCCAGAAAGGGAATTTTGATTAAAGGTAAATGAACTCAAGTCTTGGAAAGTTTGAGTTTAACTGGAAACACAAAGCACATGAGGTCAGAGCAAGTCTTAAATTCTCTATCTGAAAACACTCCAATGACATCACCTTGCATCTGGGAGTGTCCTTGGGGTCTGGAGAAGTGAAAGCCAGAAAGCCTCCCTGGAGAAAAAAAAAAAAAAATTCCCCAGAATCTCTCCAGAGACTTAGCTCCTAACAAAGCTGTGGAGTGGGCTGTAAGGCGTACTGTGAGGGTGGGGGTGTCACCTTTCTCTTCCCGCTCCCTGATCCTGCTTCACCAAATAACAAATTTGCCCATGGGCATTACTTGAAAAGTACATAAAGATCACCCTGCTCTCCAGAAGTACCTCCTTCTTGGACTTCAGTGAGTCACCATTTTTACAGCTTTGGGGCTTGACATTCCTCACGTTCAGGGAAATTGGACAGGATAACTTAGGGAGGTCTTAGCAAACAAGAGCACGTGGCTCAAGCAAGTGGATGCCATCTGGCCAGTTAAGTAAGGCTTGCAAGCAAGGGACACCCAACAGGAAACCAATTATAAAAGTAGTCTCAGGGCCTGCAGCCCCGCCTGGAGGGAAGAGATCTTAGAGATATCCTAGGGCCTGGCTACTTGAGGCCACCAGGGCCTGGATATAGCAGCAGAAAGGGGAGATTTGAGGGCAAAAGAAACAAATGTTTATATTTTGCCTGGAGCCATCCTGGGCAGTCGTCTTTTCATAGCCCCCCTTCTCTAGCAGAAGGAGGGGAGACAGTTGAAAGAGTGCCCTCTTCCTTTTCCATGCTCACCTCCCTTTCTTGCCAAATGCGGGAGGTTCAAAAGGGGCCTGTGAATAATTGTGTTGGACAGGCTGCTGACTGACTGCTGACTGATAAAGAATTTGTGATAGTCATTTTCTAAATAGAGGATATTTCACCCAAACCCTTTTCACCTCACACCTGGGCAAAAAATATTCAGAACAGGCAAATACATAGAGACAGGAAGCAGATCAGTGGTTGCCAGGGGGAGGGGAGAATGACGGCTTAGTGTGTATGGGGTTTCCTTTTGTCGTGCTGAAAATGTCTTGAAACTGCATAGTGGTAAGTATTGCACAACATTGTGAACATAACAAACGTCGTTGAGTTGTACACTTTGAAATTGTTGAAATGGTGAATTTTATGTTATGTGTATTTTATCACACAAATACAAAAATTCTCAACAAAATACTACAAAACTGAATCCAACAACAAATAAAATGAATTATGCATAATGACCAAATAAGATTTTTCCTAGGGATGCAAGGTTGGTTCAACATAAGAAAATCAGTCAATGTAGTATGCTGCATTAATAGAAAAAAAACTACCTGTTCATCTCCATAGACGCAGAACAAGTCTTTCACAAAATTCAATATTCCTTCATGATAAAAGCACTCAATAGGCCAGGCGAGGTGTAATCCCAGCACTTTGGGAGGCCTGTAATCCCAGCACTTTGGGAGGCCAAGGCGGGAGGATCACTTGAGGTCAGGAGTTTGAGACCAGCCTGGCCAACATGGTGAAACCCCGTCTCTACTAAAAATACAAAAATTAGCTGGGTGTGGTGGCGGGCGCCTGTAATCCCAGCTACTCAGGAGGCTGAGGTGGGAGAATTGCTTGAACCCAGGAGGTGGAGGTTGCAGTGAGCTGAGATCGTGCCACTGCACTCCAGCCTGTGCGACAGAGCAAGACTCCGTCTCAATGAAAAACAAACAAACAAAAAAACACTCAATAAACAAGAAATAGAAAGTAACTTTTAATCTGGTAAAGAACATCTATGAAAAACCCACAACTAACATCAAAATTTAATGGTATAAAACTGTAAGATTTCCACCTAAGATCAAAAACAATACAAGAATGTCCACACTTACCACTTCTATTCAATATTGTACTGGAAGTTCTAGCTGGGCTAAATAGGCAAGATAAAAAAATTAAAGACATCCAGATCGGAAAGGAAGAAGTAAAAATATCTCTATTTGCAGGTGCCATAACCTCAGTCAGAAAATCCTAAAGAAACCACAAAAATCTATTAGAGCTAATAATCAAGTTCAGCAAGGTTGCAGGATGCCAGAAAACACAACAATCAATTCTATGACTAAGCACTAACAATGGACAACTTGAAAATCAAATTAAGAAAACAATTCTATTTGCAATAAAATAATAAACTAATTAGAAATAAATTTAACAGATGAAGTGCAAAACTTGTACACTGAAAACTACAAAACACCATTGACAGAGAATAAAGAAGACCTTAGTAAATGGAATGACATTTCTTGTTCATGGATTAGAAGCCTTAATATTGCTAAGATGGCAGTACTCCCCCAATTGTTCTACGGATTCAATGTAATCTCTAGTAAAATCTCAGCTGGCTTTTTTTTTTGGCAGAAATTGACATGTTGATCTTAAAATGTACACAGTAATGCAACAGACCCAGAACTAAAAGTGTAACAACTAAAACTAAAACTCAGAAGAAAACATAAGTGTAAATCTTCCTCACCTTGGATTAGGTAAGAAATTCTTAGGACGACAGGACAACAAACACTCAAGTGACAAAGGAAAAAAAAGAGAGATAAATTGGATTATATGAAAATGAAACACTTTTATTTTGTTTTTTGAAACAGGGTATCGCTGTGTCACCCAAGCTAGAGTGCAGTGTCATAATCATAGCTCAATGCAGCCTTGACCTCCTGGGCTCAAATCATCCTTCCACTTCAGCCACCTTAGTAGCTGGGACCACAGGAGTGTGCCACCACACCCAGCTAAATATATATTTTTTTATTTTTTGTAGAGATGGGCTCTCACTATCTTGCCCAAGCTGGTTCTCAAACTCCTGGGCTCAAGCGATCCTCCTGCCTCAGCATCCGGAAGTGTTAGGATTACAGGCATGGGCCACTGTGCCTTCCTAGCATGAAACACTTTTGTACTGCAAATTAAACCACCCAGAAAGTGAAAAGGCAACATGCAGAATGGGAGAGAATATTTGCAAGTCATATATCTGATAATGGACTTGTATCTAGAGTATCTAGAATTCTCATGACTAAATGATAAAAAGACAAATAACCTAATTAAAAATGGGCAAAGAATCTGAAGAGGTATTTCTCCAAAGAAGATAAACAAATGGCCAATAAGTACATGAAAAGATGCTCAACATCATTAGCCATTAAGGAAAGACATATCAAAACTACAAAGAGATACCTAGTGAAGACATCTATTAGGATGTCTGTAATCAAAAAGACAGGCCGGGCACGGTGGCTCACGCCTGTAATCTCAGTGCTTTGGGAGGCTAGGGCAGGAGGATCACTTGAGGCTAGGAGTTTGAGGCCAGCTTGGGCAACATAGCAAGACCCCATCTCTGAAAAAAAAATTAAAAGATTAGCCAGGTATGGTGGCACACACCTTGTAGTTCCAGCTACTTGGGATGCTGAGGATTGCTTGAGCCTAGGATTTTGAGGCTACAGTGAGCTATGATCGCTGCCACTGCACTCCAGTCTTGGCAACAGAGTGAGAACTTGTCTCTTAAAAAAAAGACAGGCCAGGCTTGGTGGCTCATATCTGTAATCCCAGCACTTTGGGAGGCCGAGGCGGGTGGATCACAAGGTCAGAAGCTCAAGATGAGTTTGGCCAAGATGATAAGACCCCGTCTCTACTAAAAATACAAAAATTAGCCAGGCATGGTAGCATGCACCTGTAATCCCAGCTACTCGGAAGGCTGAGGCAGGAGAATTGCTTGAACCTGGGAGCAGAGGTTGCAGTGGGCCGAGATCACGCCAGTGCACTCCAGCCTGGGTGACACAGCAAGACTCCATCTCAAAAAAAAAAAAAAAAAAAAAAAAAAAGCAGATAATAACAAGGAAGTGTTGGTGAGGGTGCGGAAGAATTGGAATGCTCATACGTTGCTGATGGGAATGTAAAGTGGTGCAGCTATTTTGAGAATGTCTGGCATTTCCTCAAAAATCTATAAACACAGAGTTCCCATGCTACCCAATAAGAGAAATGAAAACATGTGCCCACTGAAAACCTTGTAAATCAATGTGTTCTTTTTATTATTTTAGAGATGAGATCTCTCTGTGCTACCCAGGCTGGGCTTGAACTCCTGGGCTCAAATGACCCTTCTGCCTCAGTCTCCTGAGTAGCTGAAACTACAGGCACATGTCATTGCACTCGGCATAAATGAATGTCTATAGCATTGCTATTCACGGATAGCCAAAAGATGGAAACAACTCAAATGTCCATCAGCTGACGAATGGATAATGAAAATCTGGTGTATCTATACAATGGAATATTGTACAGGTATAAAGAGGAATGAAGCACTGATTCATGCTACAATGTGGATAAACCTTGAAAACATTCAGCAAAGTGAAATAAGTGAAATAAGCCAGACACAAAAGGCCACATATTACGTGATTCCACTTACATGAAATGACCAGAATGGGCAAATCCAGAGGCAGAAAAATTAATGTTTGCCAGGAGTTGGGGCGAGGGGGAAATGGAGAGTGACTGCTAACACGTAACGAGTTTCTTTTTGGGGATGATGAGAATATTCTGGAATTGAATAGTAGTGATAGTTGTACAACTTTCTAAATATATAAAACCACTAATCATATAGTTTAAAGGTGTGCATTCTGTGGTATGTGAGTTATATCTCAATAAAAAATGGAAAAGTTATTTTTGTAGGGAGATAACTCTGATTTTTGGTTTATAGCCCAGAGGTTCATGGAATTACATGACAGTGCTATAATAAAACTTTTAAATTTTCTTGTTCTTATATAAACAAGTTTATTCAGCCCTTAAATACATTAAAAAATTAGAAATAGAATTGATGCTGAAAGGTGAGAGCCTACAGTCCAAGATACTCAGGAGGCTAAGGCACGAGGACTGTTTGAGCCCAGGAGTTTGAGTCCAGCCAGCGCAACATGAGACCTTGTCTCAAAAAAAAAAAAAAAAAAAAAAGATGTGATGCTGAATACTGTCTCTAGCAATAAGTGTTATTTATCCTGGATACCTGAAAAGAAAATCCCATTCATTTCATTAAGAGAGATATTTAAATAAAAATTTACTTTTCACGAGGAATAATTATTTTTTAAAAAACTTTAAATATACTTGTTTTGATCACTGTGTATAATAATCATAATAATTCTAATAGTGCTTTATGATAAAAAGCAAGTATAAATCAATTTCAATTTATAAAGCATATTTTTTGTTACAGAGAAGTCACATAGGGTGAGCATTTTAAGCCTTACCTTTTAGGTATAAAAATGTACTACTTTTTTTTTTTTTTTTTTGAGACAGGGTCTCACTTTGTCACCCAGGCTGGAGTGCAGTGGCAGGATCATGGCTCAGTGCAGCCTCAACCTCTCAAGCTCAAGCGATCCTCCCAACTCAGCCTCTGAGTATCTGGGACAGTAGGCACGCACCACCACACCTGGTTGATTTTGTAAAATTTTTCTTTTGTAGATACAGGGCTCTCTCTATGTTGCCCAGAGTGGTCTTGACTCCTGGCCTCAAGCACTCCTCCTGCCTTGGCCTTTCAAAGTGCTGAGATTACAGACATAAGCCCCCCACTCCCAGCTAAAAATGTATTACCTTAAGATAAAATTATCTGAGGAAAGTGGACTAGAAATACAGATTCAAGGAGTAAAATGTTAAATGTTTAAAAAAATCTTCATATATTTTAAAATAAAATAATGGTGGGTAAAAATGACTTTGGTATTTAGATTCCATTGAATACTTTTAAAAGAGTGAAGTAATTGCATTTCAAATGCTGATATTTACAACAGATTGGAAATAAACATCTTTGCAACCATTTGCGCTTATAATTTTAAAATTGCATGATAAAAATGTTTAAGGGGACACAGTTATTAAAAGATCAGAGAGTGCTAAGAATGGCATAATATCACTTCCCTGATATTTCCCTCAAAAAACCTGTAACCTCAATCTAATCATGAAAAAAAACATAAAACAAATCTAAATCAAGGGACATTTTACAAAGTAGCTGACCAGGATCTTACAAAGTGTCAAAGTCACAAAAGACAAAGACTGAAGAACTGTCAAATTGAAGGAGGATAATGAGACATGACAATGCGATATCAGGTGGGATCCTAGACTGACTTCTGGAACAGAAAAAAAGACATTAGTGGAAAAGACTGGGAAAATGTAAATAAACTCTATGGTTTAGTCAATATTATTGTACCATTGTGGACTTCCTAGTTTTGATCTGGAAACTGTGCTATGGTTAACTCAGTTAACATTAGGGAAAGCTGGATGAAGGGTGTTAAGGAACTATCTATCTGCACTGATTTTTTTCCAACTTTCATGTAAATCTAAAATTACTTTGAAACAAAAAGTTTAAAAATCTCAAGGAAGTCTCAGGCGATAAAAAAAAAAAAAAAAAAAAAGTTGAAAGATCATTGAGTTACATGAGTAACAGTGACTATAAGATAAAAAGCAAATCACTATAGCTCTTCCCAGTTCTGAGACCTGAGAGAAACTCCTCCACCAGTTCCCTCACTGCGTGCCAATGTGATAAGTCCCTCAGAATCCTCTTGCATGAAATAGTGACAAGCAGCGTGCATTTTTCTTTCTGTGGGTCTGCATTGTGCACTGAGAGGATGCTCACATCTTCCTCAAGTGCACGTGTTCAATTTATTTTCTTTTTCAAAAGGGTGTTTTCCCTGATTACAAAAGCAATATAAACTTTTTATAGAAATTCTGGAAAACAAAGATAACTACAAAAAAGAAATTAAAAATGCCTGCAATTGCACCACCACAATGAGTATGTTGGGCTATTTCCTCCCAGTCTTTTTCCATGCATATATACATGATTTACGGGTTTTTTCTTTCAATAAAAACAAAACTTGGCTGGGTGCAGTGGCTCATGCCTGTAATCCCAGCACTTTGGGAGGCCAAGGTGGGAGGATCATTTGAGCCCAGGAATTCGAGACCAACCTGGGCAAGATGACGAAACCCCACGTTTACAAAAAACTACAAAAATTAGCTGGGCATGGTGGAGTGTGCCTGTAGTCCCAGTTACTTGGGAGGCAGGTGGGAGGATGGCTGGAGCCTGGAAGGCCAAGGCTGCAGTGAGCTGTGATCGTGCCACTGCATTCCAGCCTGGGTGACAGAGTGAGACCCTGTGTCAAAAACAAAACAAAACAAAACAAAACAACCAATTCCCACTTTAATTGTAAACATCTCTCCACATCACTCCATATTTTTACCTTTCTGAGCCCCAGTTTCCTCAGCTGAAAAATAGGATTATAAAGTTGTTGTAAGGATTAAGTAGATTAATATTTGTAAAGTTCTTAGAATAATACCCGGTCTGCAGTAAGCTCTTAATAATTGTGAGCTATTATCATGAATGTCACTGTCACTCAGATTCCTTCTGAATGACCAACCATGTTTATATGGCCTGTGGGTCTTAGTTTAGTGTCATGGCTGTTCCCTCACTTCCTGTCCCCTCCCCTTACCCCCTCTCTTCACTGGAGTTTAGAATTTGCCCAAGGTTATATAGTGAGAGAGCTAGGCTCCCAACCTAGGTGGTCTGTGTAGGGAAGTAGTTCTCTAGCTTGAGCACGCATTGGAGTCACCTGGAGAGCTTGTTAAAACACAGATGACTGGGGCCTATCTCTAGTTTTTGATTCAGTAGATCTAGAATGGGGCCCAAGAATTTGCATTTTTAACAAGTTCCCAGTGACACTGAGACTGCTGGTACCTGAACTACACTTTGAACGTCACTGATACATAGATTCTGCACTCTTAACTGCCTTACTATACTATCTAGGTCATTCCCCTGTGAAATCCTTTGTTGACTCCCTCATACCTTCAAGATAAAGCACAGATGCCTCCTTAAAACATGCAGGGCATGCCACGCACAGTGACTCATGCCTGTAATCCCAACACTTTGGGAGGCTCAGGTGGGTTGATCACCTGAGGTCAGGAGTTTGAGACCAGCCTGGCCAACATGGTGAAACCCTGTCTCTACTAAAAATATAAAAATTAGCCGGGTGTGGTGGCGGGTGCCTGTAATCCCCACTACTTGGGAGGCTGAGGCAGGAGAATAGCTTGAACCCAGGAGGCAGAGGTTGCAGTGAGCTGAAATCACACCACTGCACTCCAGCCTGGGTGATGGAGTGAGACTGTCTCAAAAAACAAAACAAACAAAAAACATGCAGGGCATTTCATGATCTGGCTTTATTTAAATTTCTAATCTAATCTCCTCTGGAACCCTCCATACACCCTATGTCCATCTTCCAAAGCTATTTTTCCATCTCAGAATGTATCAGAATATACCAGAAGCTCCTTCTGGCTTCTGTTCCTTCTCGCTAGGATGTTTGCACCCTCGCACACTCTCTTTGGCCAATGATGCTTGACAAATTTATTGTGCTTTAAGGTTAGAGATTCATCTCATGTACTACCTCTTGCTAGAAGCCTTACAAATTCTATTTCCTACCCCTACTCCAAGCTGGAGTGAGGGGTCTCCTTGCAGATCCAGCTCCCTGGCCTTCCCTCAGTCACACTCCTGCTCTCACACTACTGTAATTGTCTATACATTACTTTCCCTTATAATCAGGACCTGTTTTATTCATCTCAGTATTTCTAGTGCCTGACACTTGGTACATAATTGTTGAATGAATGTATAAGGTTGATGCTTAAGGAATATTTCAAGGACAAAATAACAATATTAAAAACTTCCTGGCCAGGCGCTGTGGCTCATGACTGTAATCCCAGCACTTTGGGAGGCCGAGGCGGGCGGATCATGAGGTCAGGAGATCGAGACCATCCTGGCCAACATGGTGAAACCCTGACTCCACTAAAATACAAAAAATTATCCGGGCATGGTGGTATGTGTCTGTAGTCCCAGATACTCAGGAGGTTGAGGCAGGGGAATTGCTTGAACCCAGAAGGTGGAGGTTGCAGTAAGCCGAGATCATACCACTGTACTCCAGCCTGGTGACACAGCAAGACTCTGTCTTACAAAACAAAACAAAACAAAACAAAACAAAACAAAACAAAAAAAACTTCCTGGTGAAAATATGGAGTCAGGAAAGGCAAACTACCCATTGATCTAAGCCTGCCCCAGTGTCACAGAATTTACTGACCATATTTTATCCCATTGCCTATCACCCTTTCCCCCTTTCTCTCCCTCCTCCTTATCCCCATCATGCTGGAGAAACTCTGCCCATGCTCCTCAAGCTATGTTACCAGTCATTCTGGCCCAGTCTCTGATTACCGCCCAATTTCCTAAGGCTGCCTCCTTTGCTGTGGAGAGACAGCCTCACATAGGCACCCCTGTCTCTGGTAACACAACAGGACCTAGACAACTCTGGTTAGCAGGGGTGTGCTCACCCTCCCTCAAAAGTAGGGAGGCTTGCAAATAGAAGGAAAGGGCTAGGGGCATCTCTCTCAAGTGACATGGATTTCCATTCTCCTTCTGGATTGTGGCTTATTTCACTTAAGAGGGAGCCTTTAACGCCTCATAGAAGAGTGGAATGGGATCTTCTCGCATGCCATGTAAATCTCTCATTTTTTTCTCATTCTGACATAAAGGCAGATAATGAATGCTGATTTGCCTTGTAATTTATGAGTTACTTGAACAGAGGTTGCTCAGTGAAGATCTAAGAGGCATCAAGACAAGCTTCATATTTATATCTCGCTTCTCTTAATGACTGGCTTTAAGTTTCATCAAAAGAGTTGTGGGGCAGCCAAAGCAAACAGTAGGGGGAGTTATACTTCGCAAATTGTAGCTATGAGATAGGGCCAGCCAACTCTGGTAGAAGGTCAAACAGAATATGTCACTAAACAAATAAGTACTACAACAAGCAGGAACAACAACAAACCCTCAGGAGGACAGAGAATCTGATTTCCAGGATGCCACCTTATAATATTCAAAATGCCCAGTTTTCAACAAAAAACGTATGGGATCTGCAAAGAAATAGCCCATACACAGGAAAAGAAAACAATCAATAGAAACTGTCCCTGAGAAAGGCCTGACATTGGACTTTTCACACAAAGATTTAAATCAGCTATTTCAAATGGGTTCAAAGAGCGAAAGGAAACCATGTCTAAAGAACTAAAATATGAGAGTGATATCTCAATAGAAAATATAAATAGAAATTGTTTTAAAACAACGAAATAGAAATTTTTGAATTAAAAATATAATAACCAAAGTGAAAAATTCACTAAAGATGTTCAATGGTGGATTTGAATGGGTAGAAGAAAGAATCAGCAAATTTGAAGATATTCATATCATCCAGTGTGAGAAACAGAAAGAAAAAAGAATGAAGAAAAATGTCAGAGCCTCAGACACCTGTGGGACACCATCCAGCATAACAATGTACACTTAATGGGAGTTTCAGAAGGAGAGGAGAGGAAGAAAGGAGTATAAAGAATGTTTGAAGAAATAATAGGCAGAATCTCCCCAAATTTGATGAAAAACATTAACCTACACAGCCAAAAAGCACCACTAACTCCAAGTAGGATAAACTCAAAAATGTCCATATCTAGATATGTCATAATCAAACTGTGACAAGCCATAGGCAAAGAGAATCTTATAAGCAGCAAGAGGGAAGTGACTCGTCACACGCAAAAGACCCCAATAAAATTAACAGTTGATTTCTCATCAGAAACCATGAAGACCAGAAGCCAGTGTGATGACATATTCAAAGTGCTGAAAGGCAAACAACTGTCAACCAAAAATTCTATCCCCAACCAAACTGCTGTTTAAAATAAAGGAGAAATGAAGGCATTCCCAGCTAGACAAAAAGTGAAAGTTTGTTGCTAAGAGATCTTCACTACAAGAAATGATAAAGGGAACCTCTCAGGCTGAAATGACAAGACACCAGATAGTAGTTTGAATCCACAGGAAGAAAGAAAAGAACACCAGTAAATTTAATATTTAAAGGTAAATGTTAAAGATTTTAAGGTATTTTGAAACTCCCTTTTTTCCTATCTGATTGAAAAGACAATTGCATAAATCAATAATTATAAATCCGTGTTGATGGGCACACAATGTATAAAGACGTAATTATGATGCACATTTTATAGATGAGGAAACTGAGAAATAGGGAGGTAGTGTACCTTTCCCAACATCACACCTCAGTCAGGAGGCAGAGACGATATGCCTGCCTGATTGCACAGCCCATGAGTTTAAACCCCTTGCTATTCTACTATGTAAGGAAGAGCCATGGGCCTCTCCACGTGGCTGCTAGTTAGGCTCTCGGAGGAAGCTCAAAACACCCTGCCTAAAAAGCTCCTTGAGAACAGTTCTTCCTTCATAGATTTCTCCTGTATTCCTCACAGTGTCCCCAGCACAGTGCTGGGCACACAACAGACACTCAATAATTCCAGTTGAATTAATTGAGTTTCTCTAAAGTGACCTACCTAGTTAAGGGACCTAAAAGAAGAGGTAGCTTTAGCAGAGAAATGATAAGATTAGATACTATTCATTAAGTGCTTCCCATTGTGCCTGGTACACAGACACTCTGCTAAGTGTTTATATGTATTCAAGTCATCTAGATTCACCCACCTAAGAACCCTGTGAATTATGTACTATTCCTATCTTGTTTTATAGAATGAGAAAACAGAGGCACCACGCAGTGAGTAACTTATGAAAGGTCCTACAGCTAGTAAGTAGCAGAGCTAGAACATGACCCCAGACAGTCTGACTCCAGAGCCCATGCACTTTCCATTTGACCATGTCAGGGGCAGCTGAGACTTTTCCAGCTATGGTTTCCAAACAGGGGACTGAAACTCAGAGCCAGGTGTATGATTTCAGGAGTGGCAGAACGGTGCCTTCTCTCAATCTCTCTTTATTAACCCACCCACCTGCTGGCTGATGCCTGAAATTCCACTGTTAGGGATTTGTTCCTTTGGCTTAAGATTCTTGTCCCCTGAAACAAAGGCCCGGAAAAGAGCATATACGCCATTATGATATTCTTTCCAGAGAGATAGGTGTTTTTTGTTTCTTTTTTTTTTTTTTTTTTTTGAGACGGAGTTTCGCTCTTGTTGCCCAGGCTGGTGTGCAATGGCTTGATCTCGGCTCACTGCAACCTCTACCTCCCAGGTTCAAGTGATTCTCCTGCCTTAGCCTCCCAAGTAGCTGGGATTACAGGCGTGCACCACCACACCCGGCTAACTTTGTATTTTTAGTAGAGATGGGGTTTCACCATGTTGGCCAGGCTGGTCTCAAATTCTTGCCCTCAAGTCATCTGCCTGCCTCAGTTTCCCAAAGCGCTGGGATTACAGGTGTGAGCCATCACACCCGGCCCCAGAGAGATAGTTTTGTCGTACACATGTGGACAGCACATGAAGATGCACTCCGATCCAGGGAGGAAAGCACAAGCACATGAGGACCTGAAAGCTCCATATGAGAGAAAGGTGTGAGCTTGCACGCTGCAACAGACAAATGTTACCATTTTTGAGGGGGCAAGGAAAGGATGGAGCCGCCTCTTGGTATGGAAGTTGCAGCTGAAGGAAACGGCAATGGGTGAAGTGCTCTTGCCTGGGCTTGGCTCTGTCCTTGATGGTCGTGTGACCTGGAGCAAGTCTTTCTGGCCCTTCCTCTCATCTCCCTTGACTTCACTTGCCTTCTATATGCTGACGGTACCCACGCCTGTGTCCTCCTCCTAAAGCTCTCCTCTGAGTGACAGAGCTATTTTCCCACGTGAGGCTGAGAGCTCCTCCAGAGAACACTTATGAAAAGAAACATCCCTTAGTTTTACACATCTATCTATAAGAATATGAATATTCCTGTAGCCTGACTTCACAACCTATGCTCTGTGCTACACTGTTTTTAATTCCAGCGCCACTACTTTAGAGCTGTGCAACCAAGATGAATATGCCCAAGCGTCAGTTTGTATCTCTATAGAATGGGGATATAATTGTACCTACCTGTCACATGAATGCTTTTCACTGTGCCTGGCACAGATTTAATGCTCAATATAAAATGCTCAACTTTTGAAGGTGAATAAATGAGCAGTATTTGGATTTGATTCCCAAATTCATGTTTTTGTCAATAGATTAGGTCCTTGCTCCATGTTTGAGACATTTAAATCAAATAATCAAATAAAAGCCCATTCAAGCATTAGCAACAGCCTTCTCATCTAGACTACAAACTAGACTACCCTAGGGGCCTGCTCATGAACTTGCAAAAGTACTTGGCCTATCTGGAACTTCATGAATGCTATCCAGCAATATCGTAAGCCTACTACTGCCAGGGTGGAGCAGAAAGATTGGCACCATCTGATTGGAGACTCAGTGAGGTCTATTTGGTGGGATTTCCAGGGCATTGGGAAGCTCTGCCCCTGTTTTCCCAATCACACCCTTCTGATCCCTGAAATTCCCCCAGTGTCTTCTGATAAGACTCAGTCCAAAAATATCTACCCTATGAGTTCTTATCCCAGCACTATGGCCTCCATCCTTGGGGGCTTTTGCCTCCTTGAGACTCCTGTCAATATACAAGTATAAAAAATTACCCGGGATTGATGGCAAACACATGTAGTTCCAGCTACATGGAAGGCTGAGGTGGGAGGATCATTTGAGCCCAGGAGGTTGAGGCTGCAGTAAGCTGTGATTGCACCTGCAAGTCATGCCCCAGGATCTTACCAATGAACTCCCAACTTGTAGTTAATTCCTTAACAGGGCTTGACAGAGTGGGGGCACACAATGGCAACATGAACTAGAGGGATGCTTTCCAGCAGGAAGGGGAGTGGTATAGATGGAGGTGGGGGCTGGTGCATATATCCTCTGACCCTACCTCACTGCATGCAGCCCTTGTGTCCCTTCCTCCAGATTTCCTAAAGCTCCAGACAGAAATTAAATCCAGCATCTGAGAAGCCCAAGACTGGGCCATCAAGTCATATCAATTTGAGCTAATGGGTGCAGAGGAGGCTGTTCTACATGATGGACCATTTTTCAAAGAGATACAGTTTTATGACTGCCCAGCCGGTACAGTAGCATAGAACTAATAGCTAACCAAGGGCTGCCAAGTTCCAGGCCTGCCAGATCTGTTTTAATCACAAGATAAGAACCACTCATAATTAATGCATTTGGTCTGTATGTGGGCTCTACTACACTCCTCGCCAACAGTTTGTTCCCTGGGTTGTGATGAGCATGTGCCCACAATGCTTACTCCATTTTTTAACAGGATCTCAAAGAAAACCCAATCTTTATGAAGGTCAGCCCCTGGAAAATGCTCTTAAATGCTGAGATAGGGCCATTTAAAGCAGTGACTGAGGTTTGGCTGTTGCCGGATTATCACAAAGCACGACTGTGGGCGAGGAGAAACCTTGAGCTTTATTAGAATGAAACATCAGCCTCCTGAGTCAGGAACGGATCCTACCTTCCTTATCTGCAAGGAATATGTCCAATGTCCTTGCTAGGAATATGTACAATGTTACCCAAGCATCAGCTGAACACATTGTTTTTGTGGGCATCAAGTGGAGAGTGGGAGGTAGTCAGAGAAGCCAGAGATGCAACTTTGTGGTTACTTAACCAGCCTTGGAGTAAAATACGTTCCCAGCAAGCTGGGAAAAGAGATGGCGGGGGCCCACACCACTGCTCCCTAATACTGCTGGGAGTAGACCCCCACTGCTGTTTCCTCCCAGGAAAAGTGAATGAACAACAAGGATCCTGTGTGCCTTCTCCTGCCACGGTATACACACTCACACACCCCCTCATACACAAGTCCTTTGTTGAGCCCTGAGGCAGGAAATGGGAAATTCAAAAGGAAGAGGCTGAGAAACCATTTTATTTCATTTCAGGGGGCTTCTCACCATCCCTTGAAGGAGGCAGCCCCGAGTGATATAGACCAGAACCCCTCTCACAGAGTCTTAGTTCACATCCTAGATATAAAACAGAGAACTTCCGGGGCTTAGAAGTTTTGTCTGTTGGGGGAAATCTCTGCAGGCTCAAAAAGTAACCCAGGGTTGGCCTTATGGGTGTGGTGGATTTGTGTTTCAGTGAAGTGGACACAGAAAAGAGGTGAGTATATACATAAACACAAAAATAACAGGAAAAAACTCCAAAAACTCACTTGTGCTAGGTCTTGAGGGCCAGTCCAGCAGAAAGATACTTGCCTTTCTCCTTCAGACTTCGTTGTCAGTCTCGTTTTCTTTGTCCTCTGGAGTAGTGGGGAGATTTGGAGTTCATGAGGATGGACACACAGGCAGTATGTGCCCCAAAGCCCTTGGTCAGGCAGTAATAGGGGCCTCAGGAATAGCTAGGGCTGTTTCCTCAGAGAACTGGTCATGTGAAAGGACAAAGGCTTTGGATCCTCAAAGGGCAAGAGGATTCCAGATGGAGCAAAAGCTTAAAGGCAAATCTGAGCAGGGTGGGTTGGCAGGGTGCTAGGGATGAGGATGAGGCCTGGTTTGAACAGAAGGCTCAAGGCTGGGAGCAGTGAGAGGTGAAAGGGAAAAAAACCAGATTGTACTTGTCAGATACTGCAGGCTGTTGGCATGAGAGCGTTCACTGCCCTTCCCTTAGGAAAAAAAAAAAATGTTTGCAGACCAATGGGATTTTATGAACTGCAAGCTTTAGGACCCTGTCTGTTTAGTGGCCTTCCTCTGGGGAATAAATCTCTTGTCTTCAAAGATCTATATGGGTCTTAGGAAACCTGATTGAAGTTCTTTCCTGGATGAACTACAGTAAACCAGGACAACTGTGCCTGACATCCCACGAGTAAAACAAGGAGGTCTGTGCCTAGTTGTGCCTTGTTTGGGAAGGGAACATTCTGGAGGGAGCCACAACTCCCATCCGCTGCTCAGCCAGCCCTCTCAAATGTGTTAGGTTGAAGGTTCAGAATAAATCCTCCACATGAGTTTTCTCCAAACTCCATCCAGGGCGAACTTCCACACTTAGCCTATTGATTGTCCTCACTACATTGGTTATGACCTAGGCCTGATCTCAAAGGCAAAGCCTTGCTGGTTTCGGGAGAACTATTAGCACTGGGAACGCATGGGGCCAGGGGGCTCCCCACAGCTCAGCAGGCCCAGTGCTCCCTTTCTCTGCTCTTGGGACCTGCAGGAGTTAAAATGCAGGCTTAGTCCCCCACTCCACACCTGCAGAGGGGACAGCAAGCCTAATCTGCCCCCGATGGCTGGCATACAGGGGCCTCATTCACAATTCACTGTGTTTCAAGGCCTCTCACAGGCTGCTCTTCCATGGGCCTCTTTCTAATGACTTGCTACCGCGAACAGCCAGGCTGCTCTAATCTCGAAGATAGGTCTGAACCTCCCTCCCTCAGCACATTTTTAAGGAATGGCGTTCCCTCCCCTCTCTCTTTTTTTTATCATCATCAAAATATATTCACAAAACACCCACATCTCTGTCCACGCTATAAATCAGGGTGGGGAACCTCTGGCCCACAGCCCAGATCTGGCCCTCAGCTTGATTCATCTGGTATGTGGGGGATACTGTACTTGCTGCCACAGCTGCAACCCAGAGAATAATGCCTCCCTCCCCACCACCTCCCACCCCCTAGATTGCTGGGGCCATCCCCTTCCAAATGGAGCCTCGAAAATAGCCAGACTCAGATGGGGGGTGGTGGCTCCTATGGCTATTTCAGTTGCTATTAAACAGGAAATGGGACTACAAAGCCAAGGAGATGATTTTCATAATGAGAAGAGTCACCATTTTGTGACCATTTTACTAATTTCCAGGACTGGGCTGAGAAAGCGTATCACCTATATTTTCTCATTTAACCTTCCCAACCCTATTGCACTAAGAACTCTTGTTTTCATCTGGAGGGTAGGAAGCAGGGGCTCAGGAACCTGCCTAGTGCCACGGCTCTAAGGAGCACAGCTGGGGATCAAATTCAGGCCCAGCTCACATCAGAGCCTCTGTAACCAGTAGCAACCTCTGTAACCTTACTGGCTGCTGGATAACTTGGAGGTGCTTGCTCTTACGAATTTTGTCTCATATCTTTTGCTTGTCTCTGCAGTATATGCAATAACTATGTGGTTGTTCTGCAGTGACTATAAATTCTACTCCACTTACTTAAGTGTGACAACCTCTGCTCTAAAGATTTGTTTAAAAAAACAAAAACAAAAGAACTGAAGAAAGAATTAGAGGGTCGAAATAGTATTTAACAGAGTACCTAGAATTTTAAAAGGCAGTAAAGCTCTTCTCAAGTCCAGAGTCCAAAGAAATGGATTTGCCAGGAGGAGTTTATCACAAAGATTCCCCTTTCCTATTTGCTGATATAGGTCATAGTTAATAGGAAAGAGAGAGAGAAAGCAAGAAAGACAAGGTGGGGGGGGGGGAGAGAGAAAGAGAGAGAGAGAGAGAGAGAGAGAGAGAGAGAGAACACCCTTTGGTCTTACTCAACAAGATACCTCTTCAAACTCTCCGATGGTATCTCAACAGGTACAACTCCTCATCTCCTAAAAGGCTGCCTTGGGATGGCATCTCTGGACAGGTGAGCTGAAGCCCAAAATGTATGCCCCAACATAATATAGTATGCCTCTGCGCACCAAGAAAGAGGTTATAGGCCGGGCGCGGTGGCTCACGCCTGTAATCCCAGCACTTTGGGAGGCCGAGGCGGGCGGATCACAAGGTCAGGAGATCGAGACCACGGTGAAACCCCGTCTCTACTAAAAATACAAAAAATTAGCCGGGCGCGGTTGTGGGCGCCTGTAGTCCCAGCTACTCGGGAGGCTGAGGCAGGAGAATGGCGTGAACCCGGGAGGCGGAGCTTGCAGTGAGCCGAGATCGCGCCACTGCACTCCAGCCTGGGCGACAGAGCGAGACTCCGTCTCAAAAAAAAAAAAAAAAAAAAAAAAAAAAAAAAAAAAAAAAAAAAAAAAGAGGTTATAAATCCAGAATTACCCAGTAGTTGAAAGGCTAAAAACAAAAAGTGGGCAGCGGGTAAGTTCAGAGTCCCCAATGTCAGATAAACTGACTACCTTAAAAAAGAAAAAGAAAAAAGGGGCCGAGCATGGTGGCTCACCCCTGTAATCCCAGCACTTTGGGAGGCCGAAGCAGGCGGATCACAAGATTGAGAGATCGAGACCATCCTGGCCAACATGGTGAAACCCTGTTTCTACTAAAAATACAAAAATTAGCTGGGCGTGGTGGTGAGCGCCTGTAGTCCCAGCTACTCGGGAGGCTGAGGCAGGAGAATCGCTTGAACCTGGGAGGCAGAGGTTGCAGTGAGCTGAGATTGTGCCCCTGCACTCCAGCCTGGCGACAGAGCGAGACTCTGTTTCAAAAAAAAAGAAGAAGAAAAGGGAAATATAAGCTTTTGCCTGATATGAAATCTGCAAATACCATGGACCCACAATACCCTTTGCTGACACTCCAAGGCAGTAGACAACTGCTTGGGTTTAGGAAAAATCAGGGGGAACTCAAGACTGATCCAGGCAAGAGGCAGCTGCTTGGTGACAGAGCCCCAAACCGCCCCACCCCCGCTCCGACTCCTGCTTCTTAAGGCCCAAGTGACCAGAGGTATAGAATAAAAGAAAGGGTTGGCTGGGCCCCTGACCCCACCAACAGGGTGGTCTCTGAACCCGACAGCTGGTACAAACAGCCCTGGCAGTGTGATACTCCAAATGAGTACATCTTGTCCTCCCAACATCCTTGGAAATCGAAGCTTTGCTATGCTCATTACTGAGAAGGCTCTGGCGCCCTTCAACCCATTTGTATCTCTTCAACCTCTCACTAAACATTTGTTGTCTGGCAGGCACAGCTGCAGGCTCCTAAAAGCCATGGCCCCAGACCTCTGGGAAGCTCCCCTGAAAGAGGTCAAGGTGAGGAGTATCCCAAAGGGCATTGTGTTGGATTCTGGAAGCAAGTGGACACCAGGACACCACAAGATTGATCACAAGAAATCCATGCCTCTGTTTTCAGAACTTGCTTGCATCTTTCCTCATGTGGCACCTAGAAGCCAGTAAGTTGGAGGAGATTGATTCTACCCAGAGAGAAGTCTACAAGAGTCTAAGGAAGTAAATCAAAATAGCAGTGCATCTAGCAGCCCGGTGACCTATTTCCTGAATTGGATGTTGGAATCATCTTCCCACAGAACAGCCAATTGTGATGTGTTAGTATTTTCATGCTGCGCAGCCCTCTGGCATGGAAGCGCTGCCCCATTCCTTCCCAAGGAAATTCCACTGCAGGCAATGTTATGATTAGTGGACTAATAACACTTGTCGTTGGAACACTCAGACAAAGCTGCAATGTGGACTGGCCTCCAAGTCCCTTAATCACCTATTTCATCATCTCGACACTGAAGCCCTGGCAATAGGGATGGACTTGTGGATCCCAATAATTAAGCAAAGGGACAGCTGCTTGCTTGCATGGGGATCTCCCTTCCTTCCATTCATAATCCCAAGCCGACCCGGGGTGTTAACTGGTGTGGTTGCCACATCTAATACTGGATGGCAGCTAGAAAAAGAGATGCTGCAGGCTAATTCTGAAGCAAGTCACCTGCCTGTTCACTCCTAACATTCAGGCACACACAGTTTCCTTGTGATTAGGTTGCTGGAGTTCTGGACAGGGGCCAGGGGAGAGAGGCCAGGAAGTGTGTGTGTGTGCTAATGCACCTGCCCCTGATTGGGAGCACCACTGATCCCCAACATTCTAGCAGTGTGCTCCATTACCCTTCCTTCTGACATTGCATGGGCAGTTGGAAAGATGTGGAAGCTCTAACCATGCTGAGGTCTACGAAAAAGCCAGTTTGGTTTATGGGAAGTCAGGTGGGGGCGCCGAAAGGGAAGTCCACTCTATTCCTTTATTCTGGTTCCTTTTGATTGAACTTTGAACCAAATCGCAGTTAATTCGCTGAAGGCAGATGCTTATGGTGTTTGAATGAACTGATTTAAAAGTGAGCATGGATAAAAGGAGAATGGATAACACAGACAAGTAGGGGAGAGTGAGGCTGATGCAATCACAGAGGGAGGAAAAGAATCTTCAGGGACTTGCTGATTTCTCAGAACTGCCGGTTATCCTCACACCAGTGCACTTAACCTCCTTTGTGACTCTGAGAGCCATTGGGGCTTCTTGGCCACATCTTTGAGGGAAGAAAGAAACACATAAAGAGAAAACTAAGACTAGGGAAAGGGGAAGACTAGTGAGAGCAAGACAGAGAGGGTGAGAAAAAAGAAAATAAAAAGGAGAAAGGTCAATTATTGTTGGAAGGTGTCGTGTTAACAGCGATGTCTGCAAGCCCTTAGCAGAAGCACTGGAGCTCTGGGGTGCCTGGAACTGGCTTCAGGGAGAAGCACTTTCCCAGTGCACAGTATTCAATTATTTGAAACACATCAGCAGTTCTCTCGAAAACAAGACACAAGGCAGACAATCCTCAGCTATTTTATTCCCACAGATGTTCTGTTCTATCTCCAAGGTTCCTGACATAACTACACTGTTCTTGGGGTTCAAACGGGCTCGTTCCCAGGGTGAGACAACTGCACCTAAGCCAAGTGAGCAAATCCCAGGTTTCCAGCCCCCCTGGACCCAGGTACCCAGAGAAAAGAATTGCTTCTGCTCTCTTCCCCACCCTCTCTGGGAAGTACAAACTGTCCGGGTGACCAGACAGCTCATGGAGCAAAGGCTCAAACATTTTCTGGGAAAGTCCCACCCCAATCTCTTTCCCACTGACCTTTCCAAAATTCATTTGGCTTTGTTTTTGGGCTCCACAAGTTATGAAAGTTAGCTTCCAGGGGAGCCAGAGATGAGGCATTCCCAATGTGGGATTTAGAACTCTTCATTTCTACCAAAGTGCCAGAGTAGAGTTTTGGGGCTGTTGTTTCTCCCTCATATTTAGACAATGACGCAAAACCTGTTGATTTGTTTAGACACAATTGTCCCTCAGCAGGACAGATGGTATTCAACAGAATGGAATAATTAGGAGATTTAAAAGAAATAATTATGTGGGAAAATATGGTTGGAGTCAAACATGCCTGGTAATCTATAAGAGGAATTCTGGTTTAAAATGTGGGTAAAATTTATCATTGTAGATTCTGTTCCTTGTTATCCTGAAGGATAACTCCTTATCGATAAGAGATGTTTCATGTCGTGCCGTTAAAGACAAACATGATGTTTTAAGACTCGTGGGAACAGTGACATGAAATGTTCAGTTTATTTTCATCTCTTCCTGGGGAAACTGAAGTTCCTGGTGAAACAACTTTACGAGGCAACGACTTAATGACACTAAATGGTTTTTAAAAAATAACACAGCAGGGTGGGAGTGTGTGTGAAAGGGACTGTTTTGTTAAATTGATTTTTTTATTCAACTTCGAGGTACCTATGGTTTTTCATAGCTCAGGGTCCAAAAGTGGGAACTGTTTTTTGAAACAGACACTTCTTGAAATGCAAGCTTCATGTGCAATGCCCTTTCCTAGGCAACATCACTCCTATGCCTACACTGGTGAGGATGAGAGAGCCTGCCTTCAACACTATCCCAAGCCAGCTGACTGCTAGAGCAAACAGGAAGCCTCAGTGCAGGGAGGAAGCTGGTTAATTCCAGCTAATGCTCTTGGCCACATGGCTTACCTCTTGCCTGTCTCCATAGCCAATGCTACCAAGCTCTCTTTTACTTGTGTGATCTGACAAAGACAATGCAGCAAGTTTTTGGGGTGCCTGAGCCAGAATGGCAATGTACAATAAGATTTGCCCCATTCAAAAGGTTGGGAACCAGGAGAAATACTGTTTTTTGGATTAGTGGATTTGGGATTATTATTTGCATTTTATTTAAGTGAAGCATTACTTAAATCTGGTCTTGATTTCAAAGATTAATTCTAACTTAAAAAATCTATAATTCTTTGGCATTGTCTACTGAAGCTGAACATACACATATCCTAGGACCTAAAAATTCCACCCCTAGGTATACCCAATGGAAATATATGCACATTTGCCCCAAGACACAAATACAGCAATATTCATAACCACATTATCATAATGGTAACACTGAAAGTAATTCAAAGGCCTTCAAAAGTCGAATGGATCATTGTGATAAAGTCATTCAGGCTGTGTGCAGTGGCTCATGCCTGTAATCCCAGCACTTTGTGAGGCCGAGGCGGGCAGATCACCTGAGGTCGGAAGTTCAAGACCAGCCTGACCAACATGGAGAAACCCTGTCTCTACTAAAAATACAAAATGAGCCAGTCGTGGTGGCACATGTCTGTAATCCCAGCTACTCGGGAAGCTGAGGCAGGTGTATCGCTTGAACCCGGGAGGCGGAGGTTGTGGTGAGCTGAGATCGCGCCATTGCACTCCAGCCTAGGCAATAAGAGTTAAATTCTGTCTCAAAAAAAAAAAAAAAAAGGCATTCAATAGAATACTATACTGCAATGAGAGTGAATGATCAACAGCTGTAAGCAACCATGGAGATCTCACAAGCATGATGTTAAGCAAAAGAAGACAAACACAAAAGAGTATATATCCTCTATGATTCTATTTATAGAAAACTGAATTGCATGCAAAGCTAATCTATGCTTTTAGAAGTCAGGACAGTGGTTACCTTTGACATGGAAGTCGCTGGGAGGGGTGTTAGGTTGAATGGCAGCCCCAGAAAAGATATGTCCATGTCCTAGAAGTTGTGAATGTGGCCTTCTTTGGGAAAAGGGCCTTTGTAGATGTAACTAAGTTAAGGCTCTCAAGATAAGTTCATCCTGGATTATCTGAGTGGGCCCTAACTACAATGACAAGTATCATTATAAGAGATGGCAAAGGAGAAGGCACAGAAGAGGGAGAAGCAGAAGGCCATGTGACGACAGAGGCAGAGAATTCTGGAGTGATGCAGCCACAAGCCAAGGAATGCCTGGAGCCACTAGCTCCAAGAAGGAAGAGGCAAGGAAGGATTCTCCCCTACAGCCCTTGGAGGAAACACAGCCCTGCTGACACCTTGATTTCAGACTTCTGGCCTCTAGAACTGCAAAGGAATACATTTCTGTTGTTTTAAGCCATGAAATTTGTAGTAATGTGTTATGGCAACCACAGAAACTAATATAAGGAAAGTGTTCTGTTTCTCGATCTGAGTATTGGTTACACGGTTATGTTCATTTTGTAAAAATCCAAGTTGTACACTAACGATTTGTGTACTTTTTGACATGGATATTATGCTTTGATAACAATTTTATTTTAAAAAATCTATGATTCTATAATCCAGTTTCCAATTACCCACCACTTTGGATAAACAGAAGCTGACTTTATGAGGTTTTATTGTTTATGTTTAAGACATACTTCACAATAGCAGAGCCTTTTTACCAAATCAAAAAAGTATACCCGTAACAAATGTATGTTCATAGTCTTTCCCTCCACTGTAGTACGGTGAGGAGAACTTTGAAAGAAAAAATGTCAGAAGCAATGAGCAAGCATCTAATTTTCATACTTTCCTTTTTGTTAAATTAGGTAGCAAGGTAGTTTAGGGGTAACAAGTCTCTGAGACAGGAACTGTCTGGAAATTTTGGATAAGGAATAGACATACCCAATAACCGAGGAGGGAGAGAGTAACACCACCTTATTTTTACTCAAAGCAGTTCAACTGTGACCCCTTTGTGGTAAACAACAATGATAATAAGCCAACTCCTAACCCCACCTTATTTGGCAATTTTGTAATGGGTGGAAGAAGCACTGTATATAGTTTGTCTGTTATTTAGAATGAGATGCAGAGATGGTGTCCCCTGTCTTGGGAAAAAAAAAAAAAAAGAACACACTTGGCAGCCGGTAAACAGTAAACCAGTGGAGGTTTCAGATTTTTCCAAAAGAATGAGATGCCTCCACACTGAGCATGTTTCCCATTTTCCACTCCCTCCAATCTCAGGCAGATGATTTTGAACGTGCACTCTCCTCTCACTGACTTGGAAGAAGTTAGCCCTTGCCAGAACTGTGGACTCAAGAAGAAAGCCAAGTGCAGATGGAAGTGGCTGTGGAGAGCAGGCCTGAATTCCCTCAGCAGGGATTACTGAGGAACAAAGCTGGCAGAGTGGGGATTTCAAACAGTCACAGGTGCAGGGGCTGGGTGGGGGATGGGCAGTGGGAAGAGCCTTTTTCCACCCTCATGCAGTCAGTTCTTATGTATGGCTGTCTAAAGGGGGCCACTGCTGCCTAAATCCAGGTATTGAATATGTAAGTTCAAAGAGACCTCATCACTGAAGATGGGCAGACAGGCTTACTGTTCCCTCGACAACAGAGTTGACACTTCCTGATTATCCCTGCCCAGGCACCGAGAGCACAGGACTGTGGCTGCACACCCTGGAGCATGGAGTGCGAAGTAAGGAAGACAACAGTGGGCTGGGCCGGGTGGCTCAAGCCTGTAATCCCAGGACTTTGGGAGGCTGAGGCGGGCGGATCACCTGAGGTCAGGAGTTCGAGACCAGCCTGGCCAACATGGTGAAACCCCATCTCTACTAGAAATACAAAAATGAGTTGGGCGTGGTGGCGCATGCCTGTAGTCCCAGCTACTTGGGACACTGAGGCAGGCGAATGACTTGAACCCAGGAGGCAGAGGTTGCAGTAAGCAGAGATCACACCACTGCACTCCAGCCTGGACGACAGAGCGAGACTCTGTCTCCAAAAAAAAAAAGAAAGAAAAGAAAAAAGAAAAAAAGACAACAGTGGTTTTCTCCTTTCAACTCTGAGAGGGTGTTTTTAAAGTCCAAAGTAGGAATCAATAAAGTTTTGGCAATGGTCTCAGTGCTGACTTCCTTAAGGGGCTAAATTAGGTTCAAACTGATGACTCCTCTGTCCTCTCCTGCATTGGAATCCTCAAATGTGTGTGTTTTGTTCCATTTGGATGTCCTGTCTTTCCCCTTTTAGGATGTAAGCTACAGCAAGGGCTGGGCCTCCTTTTTCTGTTGTCGCCTTCTAGCTGTTGTCATCTACAGGCAGTTGTTAATGTAAAAAGAAAGAAAAAGGAAAGAAAGAGAGAGAAAAAGAAAAGAAAACAGAAACAGAAAGACAAGCAAATAAAAACAAAGACAGAAGTGAAATAGCACATGTTTCACAGCACGCCACTCTAGGATGGCCACAACAGTGACTTCTTCAGCAAGAAGAAAAACCATGCTCAAGGATTTGTTTGAGAGGGATTAATGTGAAATTACGGGACAAAGAGAAAAAAAAAATCCCACCTAGAAGATGTAACAAGAAAGGCAATGTTTGTGAGGCCAGATAATAACTAACTGACTTGAAAAGAAGTCAAAACATTAGGTAATGCAAAATTCTAAGCCTGAAACCTTGACTCTAACATATATTGCATGTTTTTTTCCTAATTCAGTTTTGTCTGTATGACATTCCGGCCAAATGTTCTAACCAAAAGCCCTTGGGGAAAGACTGAATATGAGACAATAGTTCATAATTCAATTCCATCAGCATTCACTGAATGCTTACTATGGGCTCCACTTTCTGTATGGTGCTGTGGGGAATGTGTAGAAAGCAGAAAATACAGTCAATGCCTGAAAGAAGTTTGTCATTTTGTTGTGGGGGAGAGAAGACCTCCAAACATAAAACAATTAAAATAATTTAATTAGAAAATAAAGACGTAGTAAAGAACCAAAAGAAACATAAGTTACAGCAAAGATGTATGGTTCCGGCAAGAATGAATAATTAAACACCATAAAAATTCTGAAAACAGTAAGGAGAGGTCTGCAGGATGCAAATAAGGTAGACTCCTGGGATGTAGGGACAAGGCCAGCCAATGTCACTCTCTGAAAGAAGAAAAACTCCAGCCATTGATGCTATTAAGACTAGGGTACTATCTCAAAATCAGCAAGAGACTGAGTGGTTTCTAAAATCTCAACCATAAGGGATCAATTTAAAGGGCTAACCAATACGAAATCAGTTATCTTGATGTGGTTGTGACGAAAGTTTTTGGTAACCGAACGTGAATACCGAATAAGGACATCTGGATTGTAAGACGTTCTCAGCAAGTGTGTGGCATTGTTTAAGGAAGAGGACATAAGTTCTTTAGGCCATCAGAAAGATACATTTTGGGCCGGGCACGGTGGCTCATGCCTGTAATCCCAGCACTTTGGGAGGCCGAGGCAGGTGGATCACCTGAGGACAGGAATTCGAGACCAGCCTGGCCAACATACTGAAATCCCGTCTCTACTAAAAATACAAAAATTAGCCGGGTGTGGCACACGCCTGTAATCCCAGCTACTAGGGAGGCTGAGGCAGGAGAATTGCTTGAACCAAGGGGGCGGAGGTTTCAGTGAACCAAGATCATGCCACTGCACTCCAGCCTGAGTAACATAGAGAGACTCCATCTCAAAAAATAATGAAAAAAAAAAAGGTATATTTTGGATGGGACCAGAGGAAACAACCTAAATGCTACTCTTCTCCCCGCTCCCTTGGTTATGATTCCTTAAAGAATAGTGGATACCCTAAAATCGTATCAGGTGACCCCGCCACTTATTACCCATGTAGCCTTGGGGATTGACTTCATTTCTCCAAGCCTCTGTTGCCACCGCTATAAAATGGGAATTATCGTAATACCTGTCCCCACTGGGTTATAGTGAGGATTCAATGAAGTAATACATGTTGAGTGCTTAGCACACGGCCAGCCACATAGCAAGGGCTCAGTATATTGTTTTTGTCAATCGGAATAACCTCCTGATTGTCACTAAAGGCTAGATAAACTACTTGTGAGTTTTGGCTTTGGACTCAGATAGATCAAAGTCTACCTGTTGACTCCCTGTGCTCTGCTGTTTATAAGCTACGTGACTTTGGGCAAACTAGGCTGTTGGTTATTATTACTTTTGCTGTTTGTTATTTTTTTACTACCAGCCTGGGTTCCTAGGTATCTTGATACTGGGATTGGAAGTTGGAGGACACAAGTATTTCAGGTCCTGGAAAGACACATCCTCCTTGTCATTGAATAAATCGGTGTTCCAGATTATAGTCTCTTCTGAGTCCAGTGTGTGTGTATCAGTCTCCCAGAGTCTCCACTGGGTGACCTGGGAGTTCCTGTCTCAGGGACAAGCCATCCTCTCTTGTCACCATCTACCTTCCAAAATGAGGAAGCTATTGGCTCATAAAACTAGAAATCCAGAGGCATATGGCTTCAGGGCCGACATAATTCTGTGGCCTTGGTTCCTTTTCCCCACTCTTCTCTTTGTCCTGGCCTCCTACTCCAGTTGACTTTACCCTCAAGCTTGAGTGAGATGTCTGCAGCAGTTGCAGACCTCACACCCATGTATGACAACATATGGAGTGAGAGAGATCTCTTTCTTAACAATGAGGAAGCTTTCCTCAGAAACCCACTGCACACTTTCCTTCATCTGTCATTGATATGAATTTAGTCATATGCCCATTCCCAAGTCAATCGTTGTAGCGAGGTATAGCTGAAAAATCCAGGGACATGGCATTACCAAGATTGGCTCAGGCTAATCAGGCTCCACCCACTGGAGCTGGAAGCAATCCCCAAAACTATACTTATATTAAACAATGTAAGAGGTAAAATGGATGGTGGGATATCAAACCACAATGGCTACCATCTTAAGTGTAGGAGATCTGTACTTCTTAATGTTACAGATAATGAAAAATAACCCTACCATAAAGAATTGGCCAGTCCCTGAAAGCCAGTTGAAGTTAAGGTCTATCTCAGTGACCTCTTTGGAACTATAGTCATATCCGCAGTAACAGGAATGTCACTGCCTGGAAAAACAGGGTCCTTTTCTAAAATGGGCTTTCCCTTCTGGCCAGACTCCTTGGTCCAGAACTGCAGTTGATAGGATCTTTGGGAGAGGTTTCCTTGGCCTTTTGTTTGAATATTGTGCCCCCTTTATGATTCTATACATGAAAAGGAAACCAGCCCTTTCCAGCTATGTCAGGACCCTGATTAATGCCTCAGTAGCAAGCACTACCCAAACCACAGTAAGTCCAGTTCCTTCCTTTCCCAGAAGGAAGCTAACATGCTCTCCCTTTGTTGCAAGGTGCTGGGTTAGAAAACACCAGCATTAGTTTCAGAGGGAGGTAAGTAATCCCTAAAATCTGTTCCCCTCCCCACCTCTCCCTTGTTTTTGTTGAATTTAAAATGAATCAGCTTGAGAATTGAAGATTCACCCATGCCAAGGTTGAGGATAACACACATTGACACAGGCAAAGCCAGATTACTTGCAGTGCTCAGTGTGACACTCTGTTCTGGAGGGTATACAATCAAAGGCCTGTGGCCTGAGGTTCAGTTCCCATCATCAGCTTCCTCCTTGACCTGTTTTTAATTTTTCAAAACTCCCACCCCTCTTGCAGAATAGTTTCACTTCCTTGCCTGACCTCTGCTTTGTCTTGCTGGGCAGGTTGCCTTGTTCTCCTTCAGCTGGCCAGGCTGGCTGGCTGCCTCATTGTCCCAAGAGACAGGAAGGCACCCTTTACATCTCTCTGCTGTTGGTCCATTTTTACTGCCTTTCTGGAGTTAACATCAAGGACTTTAAAAACATCTTGGTAAAGGCAGATGTAGAGGCTAGATAGGATTGTGGTCACCTTGGCCCTCATTTTTCTTGCTGCTTACAGAGTAGGAAAATTGAATGCTGTTTTTGGACTTGACCCAATACTTCTTCTGTCCAGAAAGCCCATAACTCACTCTCCAATGACTTGTTTGGCTCCACTGGCCATATCACGTATCATATATTATAGATGATATATCACAGTCATTGGCAAAGTTAACTGATGCCCAGGCTCCACTCACAGATCCCAGCGTCGAGACTGCCAGAGGTAACCATACATTAACATTAGTGAGACATGGTGGGCTGTTAAACCAATCTGTACAATTTGAGGTGAAAGGGTGGAAGTGAATAGACTTCCAAGTCTCTTGGATTAGTATCAGTATAATTTCTTTTGGACTGTAAATACTTCAAAAGATCGTATTTTCTACGTTGCTTGGATTTTGTTTTTCAAATTATGTGAATATTGTTTACAGAACATTGTGCTCAATGTTCAAGGGGCTACAAGGGTTTCAGTAAGGGATACAGGCCACATGCTTTGGAAAAAATAAAAACAGCCCAAGGCAGTATATGCTAAGAGGAATGGTATAGAGTAGGCTATAAGGGTGACAGAAGCACAGAGGACTTTATCCTTAGTTGATGTGTAACAGCTTAAACTCATTTCTAAACATTGCCCTTAGGCCTTCTCATTCAGGACAATGACATACTCTGGGAGAGGTGGGGTGGAACACCATCGACCACCTAGAGTTAAATGAAACCTCTCATTAACCCATGGCCAATCGGCACCAAGAGCAGCCTGTTTAGTTGCTTGTTTCCTGTGGCTAACGCGGGCCTATCCAGGAGGCCAAAAGAGCATATGCCCAAAGGTTTGTGTGGCAGCTTGCATTCTGATGGAGAAGAGAAGATAAATGAGGAGGGGGTGGGGAAAGTGGTGACCTGACCTCCCTGGGAAACACCCTGCTATATTTCGAGTCGCCCGGTCACTCAGCTTAATGATTTTAAAAGAAGACATTATTTTGTTCAGTGGCCTGTAGTGAAATTTGCACTCTGCCAAGGAAGAGAAAATAAATGTGTGTGGGACTGGGGAAATAGTAGGGACCTCTTGGGAAATTCTCTGCTAGTCACTCAGCTTATTAATTTTTAAAAGAGACATCATGGGATCAGAAAGAGAACCCTGGCCTGAGAGTCAGGAAACTTGCTGTGTGGTGGGCCTGTTAGCAGCTGCAGGGAGAATATCAGCCTCTCGGAACCCCAAAGAGGCATTCATAATGATGATAATGCCACCAACATTACAATGTACACTACTTAACACTTTTCAAAGCACTTTTGGATTCACTACCATAAAATCATAGAATATTAAGAGCCAGAAAAGGACTTTGAAATTATCCAGTATGGCTTCCCACCCTAGACAAGAAGCCCTGTGAGAAAGCCAGTTTAGCAAGTAGCACGATCTCCATTTTACAGAAAAACAAACAGGATTTAGAGTTTAAGGCCAAGGTGATCCAGTCAGTTAGTGACAAAACTGGCCTTAGATACGCTAATCCCAGGTTCTCTCTATGCTATCACATGTCTAGGCAACATGATGAAACCCTTTCTCTACAAAAAATACAAAAAGTAGGCAGGCGTGGTGGCACCTGCCTGTAGTCCTAACTACTCGGGAGGCTGAGGCATAAGGATTGTTGAGCATGAGAGGTGGAGGCTGCAGTGAGCCAAGATCGTGACACTGCATTCCAGCCTGGGTGACAGTGTGAGACTCTGACTCAAAACAAAACAAAACAAACAAACAAAAATCAACAACAACAAACAGGCATGGTGACGTTTGCCTGTAGTCCCAGCTACTCGGGAGGCTGCAGTGGGAGGATCCCTTGAACCTGGGAGGTTGAGGCTGCAGTAAGACATGTTCGTGCCACCGCACTCCAACCTGGGCGACAGAAGAAAACAAGAACCAAATGCCTACACAGAAATATCCACAGGACTGACGAGGTAGTCAAAGAGTGCACTTGTTTCTGAAGTTAAAAATTTGAGCTTGTTGAGATATTTCTATAAAAAAATCAAGATTTTAAATTGCTGCCTAATACCTGGATTTTAAAGAAAACTCTGTTCAGTTCATAATTAATTCTTTTTGTGTTATTAACATACAGAAAAATACTAGCTGATCAGTTTCCATTTCTATCTGCTCATTCCTTTAATTTTTCTCCTTTCCCACAAATAGAAGCTGTATTGCAATAAGCATATCTTGCCCCTGGCCTCCATTCCAAGAACATCTGGAAATAGTGTTAGTTAAATAGCAATGGGCTTACACAGAGCTATAATTTTTCTAGCTATAAGGAAGCCCCCACCATCCCCACTCCTATCACCAGAAAGGCGTGGGTGAGCTACCCCAAAGCTCTTTTGCTTGGAGAACAAGAGGAGAACAAGCAATGGAATCTTGCAGATAACCCTAACCAAACACCACCCAGGCAGAAGGGCCCTAACCTGTCTAGTGAGATTCCTCCAGATACATTTTATACTATCAAGGTTTAAATTCATCAGAAAAAAAACTAATGCAATTTATCAGAAAATGTTTAAGAGAGAGTAACAGAGCTGCTGGGATATACTCAAATATAACTTTCTAAGCCTAAATTGCATAATATCCTTTTTCCAGATCCTTTTAGTTTGTTTCTTATTCCAGAAAGAACCTTATATGGAACTGCACGCATTTGGCTCAGTACAAATTTGGCCCATGTTGAGCCTCTTAGACTTGGCCCACCACAAACTCATGCTGTCAACCACAGTTTGGTTCCCATCACTGCCCAGTTGTTCCTGATATACCGTATGCTGTGAATATCCCAATCTTTCTCCTCGGGCCCCCAAGTCTTCTTCCTCTCAACTCTCCCATTTTTAGTAGATGAGCTTGACAATTGGGTTGCTGAAAACATTTACGCTATGGGTCTGAACTCTCCTAGCTATTGGAGATGCGAGAGCATCTCTAATTAGATGAAGATTTTTCCTAAATACTAAGTTACTGCCTCCTACTCTGCTCTAGAATTCATTTCTTCCCACTTTCTCATTCCCACATTTATTTTCTTCTTTTAGACCTCTGCTGTTCTAGATAGTAACCTCTTGCCACGTGTGGCTATTTAAATGTAAATGAATTATGATTGGGTGCAGTGGCTGAAGCCTGTAATCCCAGCACTTTGGGGAGCCGAGGCAGGCGGATCACCTGAGGTCAGCAGTTCAAGACCAGCCTGGCCAACCTGGTGAAACCCTGTCTCTAATAAAAATACAAAAAAAAAAAAAAAAATTGCCTGGTGTGGAGGCGCCACCTGTAGTCCCAGCTACTCAGGAGGGGGAGGCAGGAGAATCGCTTGAACCTAGGAGGCAGAGGTTACAGTGAGCCAAGACCATGCCACCGCACTCCAACCTGGGCAACACAGCAAGGCTATGTCTCAAAAAAAAAAAAAAAAAAGAAAAATGTAAATGAATTATAATGAAAGAAAACTAAAAATTTAGTTTATTGATTGTGCTAGCCACATTTCAAGTACTCAACAGCCACGTGGTGCTAGCGGCTGCTGAATGGGATGGTGCAAATGTATATAATTTCCATCGTCGTGGAAAGTTCTAGTGGACAGCACTGCTCACCAGGGACCTCTGATTTATTTCCTATCCCATGGGCTCTTCAATCTCATGCAGACAGCTGCATCACCATCGACAACAACAACATCAACAACTGCTCCACAAGTGACCCTCCTACCCTTCCAGCTACCAGTCTCTAGAATGCCGCCAAACTTTTAGAATGAATGCTGCTTTCCTTTCTTGCTCCTCTGCAATCTGTCTTCTGACCTTCTCGACAGAAATAAAGCCACCAAAGACTTTTGGGGCATCTTCCACCATTTTATTTTCATTCATCACCCTCCTAAAAATGTCTCCTCTCTATCCTGTTCCTCCCATCTCTTGTCCCTGGCACGCTACCATTGCTGAAGAAGTGTTGGTTAAATAAGACAATAAGCTTCCCTCCTTGATCATTCACTCCTCCAGGATCCTTCATCCTACATCTCCCTTCTGTTGCAAAAGCCCGGTCCTCTGCTCTTCTTTTGTCAGCCCTTCTCTCATGAGCTCATCTTCTCTCACTTGCCTTTAACTATCTGCTCTGTATAAAAATGGGTCTCAGTTTCACAACTCAAGCTGTCAATTTCTCACTTCCATGACTAGCATTACTGGAGAGCACCAAGAATAAATGTTTGTATTATTAATGACTGCCCCCAGTGATGCAAGGAAATCTGCCCTCCAACCCAGTTAATTCCTATGTTCCTCGCAAAACTGTCAGGGCCAACTCTGTAAGAAGTTATCAGTGCTCTTCTGTGAGGCTGCATTGTGAGATTTCTGGGCTTGTGAAGAGTTAGGGACTCAAGGGGGCAGAAACAAAGGCTGTAAGATGAAAGACATGGGATGGCTCTGGCCAAAGGAACTTTGTCCATATAACAGTTCTGCCACAGTTTTTTCTCAGGACTAGTTTCAAAGTCTCAGGATGCTATAGAAGTTCGTTTTTCTTTTCATTTCTTCTTTTCCTTTTGTTTTTTTTCAGAGGGGGAAGTAGGTTAGTAACCTCCACATTGCCTCTTCATTGAGAACTACATAATGCTGTAGATTAAAATGGAAAACCAGTCACTTTCAGAAGGGCAATATCATGCAATAAGCCTGCAGCAAATTATACCTTGGTGTTACATGAAGGAAGTTGACAGGACAACACTTTCTTTCCCTTCTCAAAATGAATGTAGAAAGTACACTGTAACCTTTACCAGCATATGATGTCTATAACTAACATGAAGGAAAGTCGGAACTTTTTTTTCTCCCTTTGGCTTTTTTTTTTCTTTCAACAGACACATTGCTTTGCTGATAAGAAAGCTAAGAAAGTGAGTAGGTAGAAATATACAGCTCATTCAACTAAATGAAAATTAATGTAATACAGACAACACAGTGCAGGCTGCTTGATTTTGTTACATTTAACTTAAAGACTACCAGGCCCTGACAAACATCCTTGAAATGTAAATTCAACATTCAAAACCCACAAGTCACACTAAGAGCACTGGGAAACAGCAGAAATATACACTGGACAGATGCAGGCAGTCCCAAGGCTCGGTGATCTTTTACAGCTAGAAGGTCAAGGCAGTTATTTCACAGTGATTTGTAGGAAAAGAAAAACAAATTGAAAAGAGGGCATTCATGTATATATGAGATAATTGACATGGCAAAAATAACCCCCAAAGTGAGCATTTACTAGGCAATTTAGGTTAAAATGGTATAAAAGGCAGATTGTTTGGGCCAGCACATCCGCCTTTCTTGCACTTAAAGATAATTTGTAGATGAAGAAACTGCTTTCTTTAAAAAAAGAAAGAAAGAAAAAGAAAATCCTCCTCCACAAAGCCTCCTTTCCCACAGCCTTCTCCCAAACAGATTATGTTGCTAGGTAAACATAAGCTACCAACAATTTCTGTACCAGTATATATAGCAAATTACACTTGAGAGGAAGCTTGCAAGCTTATGAAACAGATGGTAGATTTGTGTCGTGACCCGAGAAACAATTGTGTTTTGGTAAAATGAGCCACTGCAAGTCTCCCTGACATTTTCCTAGCCTAATCGACATTGACTTTTCATGTCACGAAGTTGCATGAAAGAGCGGGATCCTGTAGAAAAGCAGATAAGCATCAGAAGCAATGGCAAAGAGGATGCCCTTTTAGAGTTGGAATCATCGGTTTTAAACTTTGCGTTTAAATATACGATAACAGCAAAAAATAAACCAACACAGCTCCTAATGTATCACTCAGACCTGCCATCTGGGCTGAAGTCAAATTTAATAAGCCCAACGACATCAACTCTGCTTCTCCAACACTATAACTAATCTTAGAAAGGCTGGTTAAACAATCAGGGGCAGGAACGCGATGGTATAATCTTCTGTGAACTAGATGTAACCGGAAAATATATCCATGCTTATTTAGATTTTATAAAAAGAAATTTCAGAGACTTGAGGTCCTTACAGCTCACATTTCTCATCCAAACTAAACTGTTATTTGTTTAATAAGCAACTGGTTCACAACTGGACTTCAACTGTCCCACCACATCCTGGAACAAAGTGTTGAATCACACTCAGATCCACACTGACATCTGCAGGTAATTGAAACAGGACATCTGTGAATTCGTTTCTCGACTCGGGAGTCTCAAACCATTCGCCACAGTAGTGTGCGAAACCATAAAACTTAAATACCCTGGATTACACAAAATATTTCTTTAAAAAATACTATCAATGTTTAAGTACTTTCATAGACTAAAATATTGCATATAGCATATGAGTTCCATCACATAGAAAACCCCACAAACGCATAGCTGTCTCTGCCTGGTGTAATTATGGTGTTTTTATTTTCACTTTAAACGTTTTTTTTCTATTTTTCATATATTCTCCAATGAGCATATGGTACTTTTACAATATGTTATGGCAAGGTTGCTACCTAAATTTTAACCTCAAACTTTCTGTTGTCCCTATCAATTTATATTCACATTAATCAAAACTTCAACAAAATCCGGCAGAATATTGTTTTATTGTAATAACTGCTGCCATGCAGCACACTTATTTATATAGGCTATCAAAACTCCTAAACATTCACAAGATAGGGAGTAGATTCAAGCTGCTTTAGTCTAATACATGCGATTTTTCTATAGTGCCTTTCCACTGAGCAAAATTTTAAAGTAACATTTATTGGATCGATCTATAATTACAGTTCTAGAAAAAAATGGAATCTGCTACCAAGAGACTCCTTCTACAATGACTGTCTGGGGGAAGCCTGTTTTTCTGGGCTTGTAAAAATCAAGTAACTCACTCAACTTCTGAGGTAAAAGTCAACACAGAAGGAAGGCTTTATTCTATATGTTGAAAATTAGATGTAATCGAAAAATCCATCAAGGATTTCTAGTGGTAGGAGAAAAAGGGGCAATTTCTTAAGGGCTCATTAACAAATTTAATCAACAAGCACTCATAAACATGCTGTCTTCCAATTTACAAATGTGCTACATTTCAAACATTTATTGTTTTATTTTATGTATTTATTTATTTTGGTGCCTACAATGCATTTTCTTGAAGAGACAAAATTATGCTGGTTAGAGTGCCAATTTGATTCACAAAAGTAAAGCTAAAATACTGTAGGTTTGCAACGAAACAGTAGGAAGCAGTTTTAGCAATAAGATGAATGTTGGAATGACTTTAACAATAAATTATTTTTCAGTTTTCTTATTTTGGTGCATGAGAAAATAATTATAGAAAGATAAGAAAGCAGGCCATTTTAAAGCACTTCAGATGCTAACATCCAATTTATCATGTAAATTTGCAACTTTTCTTATTTTTGATCTAGGCACACATTTTATGAGCATGGGCCATGCTGAAGGTTTTACTTTAGCTAGCATGTGGAAATTAGACGGAAATTAGGGAGAAAAAAATAGGAGAGAGAGTTTGCCATGGAAAGTGGGCAAGAACTGAAAGAGAAGCAGGGAGAGAGAACTATAGAAAACATAGATTTAGATTCAATTCCTTGCCTCCACGTTACTCATTCATTCATTCAACTATTAAGTGGTAGCTCTCATTGGTGAGTATAAGTACTCTGTAATTTGTTTGTTCGTTGATTTGACAAATGTTAATTGAGCATTTACTTTGTGCATGGAGCTGGGGATACCAGTGTGAACAAGATAGTCTGGTCACTATTCTTATACATTTGGTAACTAGTATGGAAGACAGACATTAAACAAACACTATAATTACAAGTCAGATAAGTGCCATAAAAGGTGAAGCCCAGGGAGATCAAGGAATGCCTAAACGGGAGAACTTAACCTAACCTGGCATTGCTCCTCCTCTCCAAATAATCCAGATGGTCAAGTTGACTGTGTATTTTAAAGATATTTGCATCTCTTACTATGTGTGAAGTTGACTATCTTTTCATACACTTAAGGATCATTTGTATACTTTCTTCTGTGAACTATGTATTCATGTTTTTGCCCATTTTCCTCCTGAGACTTTTTAGCCTTTTTTCTTTAGATTTTAAAAGTTCTTTATATGTTTGGGATATTGGCCCTTTATTTAGTATATGCATTATAAGTATTTAGGTACCTCTCGGTTTCCTCTTTTTTTTTTTTTTTTTTTTTTGAGATGTAGTCTTGCTCTGTCACCAGTCTGGAGTGCTCTCGGCTTACTGCAACCTCTGGCTCCTGGGATCAAGTGATTCTTTTGTCTCAGCCTCCCAAGTAGCTGGGACTACAGGCGTCCGCCACCACACCTGGCTAATTTTTTATATTTTTAGTAGAGATGGGGTTTCACCGTGTTAGCCAGGATGGTCTCCATCTCCTGACCTCGAGATCCATCTGCCTTGGCCTCCCAAAGTGTTAGGATTACAGGTGTGAGCCACCGTACCTAGCCTTCATCATCTTTCTTTTGACTTTGCCTATCTGATTTTTACCATGCAAAAAAAGGCTTTTACTTTAATTTTTATGTACTTGAAAATACTCATCATTTTATGGCATATGGATTTGGAGTCATATTTAAAAAGGCTTTCCCCACACCCAGATTATAAAGAAATTAATCCACGTTTTCTTCTAGTGCCTACATGGTTTTTTAAAAAAATATTTGGACCAGCTGGTACATATATGGTTTTTTTTTTAAATTTTATATGATAAGCTCCATTTGGTGCTTATTCTAGGGTACAATGTGAAGTATGGGACCAAATTACCTTTTTATCCAAATGGCTATCCAGTTATGCCAATAGAATTTCTTTAAAAAGTCCATCTTTGCCCCAATAATTTGGATATACCACGTTTATTAAAGATTACATTTTCATATATACTTGGGTCTATTTCTGGACTTTCTGCTTTGTTTTGTCAGTCTATTTAGACACGAGACCAATAATGGTAACAGGTTATAACACATTGATTAATTTTAAAAAAGAATTTGAAGTGACATGAAAAAAGAAGGGATTCAGCTTCCTTTACAGAAGAATGGATAGCTAATAAATGTGGAAGGAACAACAGAATTTGGAAAACATGCCTTTGTAGCCACTATGTTAAAAACTGATTCAGATAGGGATCATAATGAATGCTAAAACTATCAGATGAAAATTGTTGGGGAACAGAACATTTACACGGTCATACTTTAAAGATATTAATTTAATATTAATTACAAAGGAGGAGAATGTGCCTTTACGATGGAGAAATCTGGATTACACTACTTTGGCCAAGTGATCAAACTTGGCAATAGGACAAATTGACATTGTATACCTCCTGACGAGATGCAATGGAAACCACCTATGTGGTATCCTTGCCAAAAATGTTTAACCTGAATATATTCATGAGGGAACAATGTGACAAATCCAAATTATAGGCCATGATACAAGATAACTGGCCTAAAGTCTTTGAAATGAATATTTCATGAAAAATGAAAAAAGTGGGAAACTTTTATATGAAAGACTACTAGAGATATGACAAGTACATGAATTTGTATGACCTTTGATCCTGAATTTGGGATCCTTGATTGAAACAAACAAACAAACAAACAAAAGTTCTAAATGACATTATTGGGGCAATCGGGAAATTTGAATATGGGCTATGAATAAAATACTATTATTCTGTCAAAACTTTCTTGGGTGTGTTAACAAAATTGTGATTATGTAGGTAAACATCCTTGTATTTAGGCAATACAGGCTGAAGAAGTGTCTTGATATCTCCAAATTAATGTCCAATGGTTCATAAAATATGTATATATATATGTATGTGCTATGTAGCATTATATATATGTATACACACAGAGAGAGAACAAATGTGGCAAAATGTTAACAAGTGTTTAATCTTCATGAAGGGTATATGGGTTTCTATTGTACTATTCTTCCAACTTTTCTGTAGGTTTGACTCTCTTAAAATAAAAAGTTGCAGGAAACAAAATCAATGTACAAAAATCATTAGCATTTCTATATGATGGCCAATAATGATCTAGCCATGAAAGAAAAGAAGGTAATCCCATTTACAATAGTTACAAAAATAAAATATGTAGGAATAATTTCAAACAAAGAGGTGAAAGATCTCTACAAGGAAAGCTACAAACACCGATAAAAGAAATTGAAGATGACATAGACAAATGGGAAAAAAAAAACCCATGCTCATGGGTTGGAAGAATTAATCTAGTTAAAATGACCACGTTGCCCAAAGCTATCTATAGATTCAATGCAGTCCTTATCAAAATACCAACATAATTCTTCACAGAATTAGAAAAAACAATCCTAAAATTCATACAAAACAAAAAAAAGAGCCCAAGTAGCCAAAACAATCCTGAGCAAAAAGAAAGCTGGAAGCATCACACATTACCTGACTTGAAAATATATTGCAAGGCTATCATAACCAAAACAGCATGGTGTTGGTAAAAAAAACAGACACACATACCAATGGAACAGCATAGGGAACTCAGAAGTAAAGCCACATACACAGTCAACTGATTTTTGACAAAGCCAGCAAGAACTTACCTGAGGAAAGGACACTTTCTTCAACAGTGCTGGGAAAAATGAATAACCATATGCAGAATGAAATTGGACCCCTATCTCTTACCATATACAAAAATCAACTCAAAATGGATTAAACATAAGACTTGAAACTATAAAAACACTACAAGAAAACCTATGGAAAACTCTCCTGGACATTGATCTAGACAAAAAATTTATGACTAAGACCTCAAACGCACAGGCAACAAAAACAAAAATAGGCAAATTAAACTAAAAATCTTCTGCACAGTGAAAGAAACAATCAATAGAGTGAAGAAACAACCTGTTGAATGTGAGAAAATATTGTGAACTATTCATTTAATGGGGACTTAATAACCAGAATATACCAAGAACTCAGATAATAGGAAAACAACAAATATTCCCACTAAAAAATGGGAAAAGGACATGAATAGACATTTCTTAAAAGAAAACATACAAACAGCCAACAGGTGTATGAAAAAATACTCTACATCACTAATCATCAGATAAATGCAGATCAAAACCACAATGAGATATCATCTTACCCCAGTCAGAATGGCTACTACTAAAAAGACAAAAAATAAGAGATGTTGGTGAGGATGCAGAGAAAAGGAACTTTTTTTTTTTTTTTTTTTTTTTTTTTTTGAGACGGAGTCTTGCTCTGTCGCCCAGGCTGGAGTGCGGTGGTGAGATCTAAGCTCGCTGCAACCTCCACCTCCTGGGTTCAGGTGATTCTCCTACCTCAGCCTCCTCAGTAGCTGGGACTACAGGTGTGTGCCACCACGCCTGGCTAATTTTTGTATTTTTAGTAGAGACAGGGTTTCACCATATTGGCCAGGCTGGTCTCGAACTCCTGACCTCATGATCCACCTGCCTAGGCCTCCCAAAGTGCTGGGATTACAGGCATAGCCACCGCGCCCGGCCAGGAACTCTTATACATTGTTGGTGGGAATGTAAACTAGTATAGCCACTATGGAAAACAGTATGGAGATTTCTCAAAAAACTAAAAATAGAATTACCATTTGATCTAGCAGTCCCATGTATCTACCCAAAGGAAAAGAAATCAATATATCAAAGGGATACCTGCACTCCTATGTTTACTGCAACACTATTCACAATAGCAAAGATATGGAATCAACCTAAATGTCCATCAACAGATGAATGGATAAAGAAAATGTGGTACATATACACAATTGAATACTATATGGTTATACAAAAGAATGAAATCGTGTCATTTTCAGCAACATCGATGGAACTGGAAGTCGTATCTTAAGTGAAAATAAGCCAGGCACAAAAAGACAAATATTGAATGTTCTCACTTATATGTGGGAACTAAAAAACTTGATCATATGGAGATAGAGAGTGGACAGACAGATAACAGAGACTGGGAAGGGTGAGTTGGGAGTAGGGAGGAGGATGAAAAAAAGTGGGTTAAAGGGTACAAATATACAGTAAGACAGAAGGAATAAATAAGGTGTTTGACAGCACATTAGGTTGACTATACTTAACAAAAATATATTGTACTTGGGTTATGGACACCCTAAATACTATACATGTTACATTATATACATGTAACAAAATTTCACATATACCCCATCAACTTGTACAAAAAAAAATTTTTAATTATGAACTTCCATTTCTTTTTTTTTCATTTCTATTTTTAGTTTAGTCTCCATACAGACTGTCAAAAAATGCCGATGCCAACTATATTTCAAGCCATCATGGCGGGGTATTGGGAAAAGTTTTCAATTAGCAATAATCACTCCTTAGACAAACCTCACTGGCTATGATGTTGCCACTGCACAAAACTGAACTTCTATTTCTTTAGAGTGGAAAAAAATTACAAAATTTTCAGTTTAATTTGGAATTCACTATCAAACATAATAAATACATATACCTTTTGACCTAGTAATTCCACCTCTAGGAATTTATCTGACATATGTTCAATGTTATTCATTGCAGCATTGTTAGATAATAGCAAAAGACTGGAAGCAATATGTTTCCTTCAATAGGGGGCTGGCAAAATGAAATAGAATAAAAAACAAAGAAGCTCTTTGTAGACTAATATGAAGTCATTTCCAAGATACAGTGTTAGGTTAAAAAAAAAAAAAAAAAGGTAAGGTACATAACAATACCTATAGTATTGTATTTGATAGAATAAATGGCCCCAGCTCTTCCCCTCCCTAAGCCCATACACCCTGCAATGTGACTTTGCAGCTCCTCACATTCCTTGAATCCAGGCTAGCTAGCCTGTGGGTTGCTTTGGTCGACAGAATAAGACAGTAGTTATGTTGTGCCAGAACCAAGTCTAGGCCTCCAGAGGCCTTCTGTGCTTCTGTTCTTGTGGAGTCCTGACACTACGATGAGAACAAGCCCAGACTAGACTGCTTATGGGTAAGAGACCTCATGAAGTAGAGCTGAACAAGACCAGCTGAAGCCATTCTAGACCAACCAATCCCCAACTGACCCATCAACTAACCAGCCACAATGATCTGAGCCTGGCCCTGAATAGTAAATACTCCCAGCTTACCCACAGGCTCATGAGAAAAAAATGAATAATTGTTTTAAGCCGCTTAGGTTTTTGAGGGGAAAAGGAGAGGGAGGTCATGTAGTAATCGCTCATACAAATATGCTACCATTTGTGTAAAATTTCAGGGAAAAAAAGACTATATAGATGGATTTGTTTACATATGCAAACTTTCTCCGTAAGGATGCACAAGAAACTGAAAACACAATTGCTCTGGGGCAAAGGAGCTATGGCAGCTAGGGGATGAAAGTGGGAGGCAGACGTTTTGTACCTTTTGAATTCTGAAGCACATTAATGTACTGCCAATGGATGAATGAATAAAACCTGTTCCTTTTTACTCAAATCTTTTCAGAACCCCTAAAATATCCCTGGGATCAGGGGAAAGGGAACTCTCAAATCCTATTGATGAGATTATAAATTGGTACAATCTTGATGGGGTGGTGGTAGGGCTTTAAGCAATGCCTATAACAATATGTAAATATATATGCAATGTACACACTATCTCTGTCAGAACCTGCCAGAAGCTGGTAACACTGGTTGCTTCTGAGAAAGGATCTGATGGAACTGGAGGTCAAGGGTTAAGAGGAAAACTGACTTTTCCCTATATGTCCTTTTTATTTGCTATTTCATTTTTTTACATTGAACTTGTCTTACCTTTCCAAAAAGAAAATAATAAAACGCACATGCCGTCTGACCCAACAATTTATCACTTCTAAGAATCTCTCCTGAAGAAATACATACAGAAGCAGACAAATTTAAATGAATAACAACATTTACTTGTGTATACTAATAAATTATAAAGAACCTCAATGATCATTTGAGGGTTAAATTATGGAATGTTCATACAATTGCTAAAAATGAACCCATAAACCATCACCTACCTCAGTGCAGAGCATTTGAGAATTTTTGAAGCGCCCTCTAATGCCCCCTTCCAGTCATCCACTCTATGAATGATCACAAACGCAATCAACCCAAGTAACCATCACCCAGGTCCACAGAAAACATTCCAGAACTCTTGAGGTGCCCCACAATACCTACTTCCAGTCATTCACTCTATGAATGCTGAAAAAGTGAACCTAAGCAAACATCAGTCAGGTCACATAGAACATTCCAAAACTGTTGAGGCGCCCCCAAATGACCACTTCTAGTCATTCACTCTATGAATGATCACAAACTGAATCAACCCAAGTAACCATCACCCAGGTCCATAGAGAACATTCCAGAACTCTTGAGTTGCTCCCTACTGCTCATTTTCAGCCATTTACTCTGCAGGAATTATCACAAATGAATAAACCCATGTAACCATCACCCAGGTCACACAGAACATTCCCCCAGAATATCTAGTTTGTGATAATTCATCAACCTGTACACTTTTTTGTATATACATTACATTTCAATAAAAAATTTAAAATATGCATGTGCATCTATTACAAATATGTTCACCTATGTATAGAAAAAGATAACTAGGGCCAGGCGCGGTGGCTCACACCTGTAATCCCAGCACTGTGGACTTTGGGAGGCTGAGGCGGGAGGATCACAAGGTCAGGAGTTCAAGACCAGCCTGGCCAACATGGTGAAACCCCGTCTCTACTAAAAATACAAAAATTAGCCGAGCACAGTGGCAGGCGCCTGTAATCCCAGCTACTCGGGAGGCAGGAGAATCACTTGAAGCTGGGCAGCAGGGGTTGTGGTGAGCCGAGATCACGCCACTGCACTCCAGCCTGGGCGACAGAGTGAGGCACTATCTCAAAAAAAGAAAAAAAGAAAGAAAAAAAAAGAAAGAAAAGAAAAGAAAAAGATAATTAGGTACACAAATCAAACTATTACATTATAGATGAAAAGGCTGGAGGGGGAGTATTTTTTACTTTGCATACTTCTATGAGGTTTCAACTTCTTATAATAAGCTTTTCTCCTCCATAATTCAAAAATAAATACAAATGAATAAAGATGAAAAAACAAAGAAATTAAACCACTGTTATGAGATGTTAATTTTGTCTCTGAGGTAGAAATACACATGATGAAGATTACAAATTCTAGAATTCTTAACCCCTCACCTACAACAGCCACAGCCCCTCTTCCCTTCTTCCTCCCCACAACCCACAGGTCTCTGAGGGAGATGGATGCTTAGAGGGCAGATTCAAAGCGCTAGGGCTTTCACCCCAGACTACTTCAGTAGTCATCAGGGGAACTAGACTAAAAATTCCTTTTGGCCAAAGAAGGCAGGCCTCAGTGATCCAGACTAGAAGCTTCTTTCTCTGAGGGCTGCATGCTGACAGTAGCTCTGGAGTTCTAACCACTTTTTTAGTCAGAAGAGATAGGTAAGCAAACCAGGCCTGAAGTGCTCTTTAGCCCCACTTTACCTCAGCCACACTCCAGTTCCCCCTAGAAGCTGAAGGAGAGAGGTTCCTGACCTCTCTTACCACACCTCACAGAAGAAGAAAAGTGCAGAATAGGCTGGGCGCGATGGCTCACGCCTGAAATCCCAGCACTTTGGGAGGCCGAGGGAGGGAGATCACCTGAGGTGAAGAGTTCGAGACCAACCTGGCTAACATGGTGAAACCCTGTCTCTACTAAAAATACAAAAATCAGCCGGGCATGGTGGCGGGTGCTTGTAATCCCAGCTACTCAGGAGGCTGAGGCAGGAGAATTGCTTGAACCCGGGAGGCGGAGGTTGCAGTGAGCCGAGACGGCGCCGCTGCACTCCAGCCCGGGCAACAAGAAAGAAACTCCGAAAAAAAAAAAAAAGAAAGAGAAAAGAAAAGGGAAAGGAAAAGTGCAGAATCCCAAAAAAGAGGAAATCTATAAAGAACCCGGCAAGAGCATTCCACACAGATTCCACAGCTTCTAACTTCTTCATACAGACAGTTCCACACACCACTGTGACCCAATACTTTCCTGGATCAAAGTAATTATGTATATTTTAAGATTTGGGTCATATCTGGCTATGGATCATTCGTACTATCATTTACTCAAGATGTATTTAAATTATGTCACTTTTCCTTTACTATACGACTTGCCAAGTTTACTGTAATAAAAAGCTTCCTATCACTATAATAAATGGAACATCAGTATCACATGCCACAAACAGAAGGTACATATTAGGTATATATTAATAAAGATTACCAAAGGGTGGCACTCCTTGACAGACTCCTCGTGCAAGTTTTCCTCGGGAATGTCTGGAAGACAAGAAGCTTCACCCTCCTCCTAGAGGTGAGAGTGTGTGGTTAACACTTCCCCGGAGATTTACTTTCAGCTTCTCCTATAGGTTCATTCCCTAGTGATTTTCTTTCAGCTTCTCCTATAGGTTAACACTCCCTGTGGTTTTCTTTCAGCTCCCTCTATAGGTGAGAGTGACTTTCTTTTACTCCCTCTATAGGTTAGCGCGTGGGGTTACCTTGTTCAACAAAATTTTATTGAGTGACTATTCTGTTTCAGATAGGATAACGTGGGGTTACTTAGTTTAACAAAATTTTATTGAGTGACTGTTCTATTTCAGATAGGACAGCGTGGGGTTACTTAGTTCAACAAAATTTTATTGAGTGACTGTTCTATTTCAGATAGGATAGTGTGGGGTTACTTAGTTCAACAAAATTTTATTAAGTGACTGTTCTATTTCCGATAGGATAGCAAGGGGTTACTTAGTTCAACAGAATTTTATTGAGTGACTATTCCATTTCGGACAGGATGCTAGCTGCTGAGGATACAGAAGGAAAACGGGAGAGTTTGTATTATGATTGAGCAAGGGTTGGGAAAGAAAAGAAGGGAAAAAAGGAAGTTGGCAGATGTACATAGACTATAACATACCCTCCTGTCTCCATCTCCTAAGCCCCCGCTTATTTAAGCCACTGCAATTCAACTTTGGCTCCTTCAACCTCACTAACAGTACACTAATGAGAGCCTCCAGAGGATCTTCTAATTTTAAGATCTAATGGGAAAATTTCAGTCCTCATTTCAATTGACTCTGTAGACCACTCCCTCCTTATGGTTCACTGATATTGTTAGCTGCTTCATCTAGGCCATCCCTTATCTTCAGTCGGCCTCTTTTTTTTTTTTTTTTTTTGAGATAGAGTCTCACTCTGTCGCCAGGCTGGAGTGAGGTGGCGCAATCTCGGCTCACTGCAACCTCTGCCTCCCGGGTTCAAGCAATTCTCCTGCCTCAGCCTCCTGAGTAGCTGGGACTACAGGCGCACACCACCACGCCAAGCTAATCTTTGTATTTTTAATAGAGACAGGGTTTCACCATGTTGGCCAGGATGGTCTCGATCTCTTGACCTCGTGATCCGTCAGCTCTTAAATGCTGATGATTGTCGGGATTTTGTCCCTAACCTTCTTGTCTGGATGATCTCCCTGTTTACATCTACAGCTATAACTTCCACCTACATAAGCTAAAGACTCCCAAATCCCCAAAGAACAAGTAAGGTCTGTTTTCCTCTCCAGCCTCATCTCCTATATTAGCAAATTACTAGCATTTCTGTAATGGTGCTTTAGTGCTCTTCTCACCTGCATCTTATTTCCCTCTACCTAACTCCTTGACTCATGCCAAGTTTGTTCTTCAAGATTCAGCCTTAGTGTTCCCTCTTCTGGGAAGCATCGGGGGAGGGGGGGTGTTCGCCCTTGATGCTCCCCAACACACTCTATCAGTGCTTCCAGTAATCAGTGTACCTGACTATTCTGCTCTACTGCTCTCCTTGAAGGCATGCTTTTTTTATATTTTATTTTTTGAGACGGAGTCTCACTCTGTTGCCCAGGCTGGAGTGCAGTGGCATGATCTTGGCTCACTGCAACCTCCGCCTCCTGGGTTCCAACAATTCTCCTGCCTCAGCCTCCTGAGTAGCTGGGACTACAGGGGCATGCCACCACACCGAGCTAATTTTTGTATTTTTAGTAGTGACAGGGTTTCTCCATGTTGGCCAGGCTGGTCTCAAACTCCTGACCTCAGGTGATCCACCTACCTTGGCCTCCCAAAGTGCTGGGATTACAGGCATGAGACACTGTGCCCGGCCAAAGGCATGAAATTAATCTGCATTTACAGTTCACAGCACAGGGCTCAATAAATATTTGTTAAATTGATGAATGTAAGAAATTCCCAAGCTGTGAACAGTCAAGCACAGAAGATAAGGAGCTTGTGGTGGTTGGGGTGGGTGTGAACCAGGGATATTTAAAACTTGAGGACTTAGCTCCTCTTTCCTTCCTTCCATCCAGGCAGCCAAGACTGGCAGACCATCAGGGTCAGAGCCAAGGAGATGGATGGGGCTGAGGAGGCAGGCTGGGTAGCCAGCTGGCAGGGTAGGAAATTGGTTACACACAGGAGAAAGGAGTAATTACACTGAGATAAACACTGGAATAAACCCTGTGGTACTGAATTGGAATCAGAGGTATAGTTTGAACTCAGAGGTATTGTTTGAACTAAACAAATATAGATGTGTATATACATTTACATGGCATATATACACGTGTGTTTTTCTCTGTGCTCTGAGGCCTTTAAACAATGATGCCCCAATAGCAATAATATACCTAGTTCCCCAACTTGATTTTTAAACACTGTTCTCTATTAAAAGGAATCAAGGGGCTACTTAGAGAAATGGCTGATCCCAGTGGCTGGGGCAAGGAAAGCATGAATCTGGGACATCTTGAGTCAGAAAAGTAAAAAACTGCTCAGAAACTGATAGGGATTTGTCCAAAGGACACAGGGACGAGTTGGAGGGGCCCTCATTTTCCAAATCTGAGGCAACTTGAATATCAAAACAATCATGGTAATGAATTAAAACTCACTAACTAAAACGGGTGTCCATGAGTCCACACTGATGCAAAGTGGTGGAGGAGAGTGTGTTCTTCTTTACAGTAGAATGTCAACTAACAAATTAATGATGGAATTAGAGCCAGCATTAGGTAGTCATCATGATACTATCAGGCAGCCATCATAATACCATCAGACAAGAAAGATCAATGAATGCTAAAACTAGGGGGTCAAAGTTTAATGAGGAAACAGGATATTTGTAGTCTCAAAGTACACAAAATACCTTAATTTCAATGGGAAAAAGACAATAGACACCACCTTATCCAAGGGATCAAGGTTATCACTAGTAACAGGACAAAGTAACACCATGTGCCTCCTCCAGAAGAAACAGGGGTCTCTCCCCTACTGAAGTAGTCTGAATAAAATCTGTCTTGCTAACTATGTCTGGTATTGTTCCTCCTTGACAAGGGCAAGAAGATATATCTCAGAAACAGAATGAAGTCACGCTGAAGAATTACATGCAAGGAATGAAAGTAAGCAACAAGTCAAGGTTAACTCCTGGGTTCTTGGCTTGAGTAGCTGAGTGGGTGAGGGTGTCAATTACTAAGATAAGAAAGTCTCCTCCTCCTCTAGAAGAAAAAAAAACGATCTCTTCCCTTTTGCCAAAAACGGCATTATCACAACTATAGGCAAAAACTGAATGGGTCTGTAGATTAGAGGCAGTTTAAAAAAATCTTTCTATTTAAAAAAATATACAGATACGGGGTCTTGCTGTGTTGCCCAGGCTGGTCTCAAACTCATGGACTTAAGCGATCCTCTCACCTCAGCCTCCCAAAATGCTGGGATCACATGTGCGAGCCACTAATAAATGGCAGTTTTGTGTCAGTTAATTTTCTGATTTTGATAGTTACAATGTGGTTATGTAGAATGTCTTTGTCTTTTAAGAAATTTACGCTGAAGCATGTAAGGGCAATGGGGCATTGTAACTACAATTCATTCTCAGATGATTCATAAAAAAAATGTGTATGTGTGTATATATATATACACATCCCCCCCACACAGAGAGACACAGGGAGAAGTAGAATGATAGTGCATATATAGGAGAGAGACAGACAGACAAAGCAAATGTGATTAAATGTTAACAATTGAGGAAACTGGGTGAAGGATATATGGGAGTTATTTGAGCTACTCTTGCAAATTTTTTGTAAGTTTGAAATTATTTCAAATTTCAAAATGTAAAGTTGTTTTTCTTTTTGTTCTTTTGAGAGAGTCTTGCTCTGTCACCCAGGCTGGAGTGCAGTGGTGCGATCTCAGCTCACTGCAACCTCTGCCTTCCAGGTTCAAGCGTCAGCCTCCCAAGTAGCTGGGATTACAGGCGCATGCCACCATACCCAGCTAATTTTTGTAATTTTAGTAGACAAGGATTTGCCACGTTGCCCAGGCCGGTCTCAAACTCCTGGCCTGAAGCAATCCACCCGCTTTGGCCTCCCCAAGTGCTGGGATTGCATGTGTGAGCCACTGCGCCCGGCCCAAAATGTATTTTAAAATAAAGTAGTTCATGTATTTCTTAAAAACTGAAGATAGGGCCAGGCGTGGTGGCTCGCGCCTGTAATCCCAGCACCTTGGGAGGCCGAGGCAGGTAGATCACCTGAGGTCAGGAGTTTGAGACCAGCCTGGCCAATATGATGAAACCCCATCTCTACTAAAAAATACAAAAACTAGCCAAGCGTAGTGGCGGGGGCCTGTACTCCCAGCTACTCAGGAGGCTGAAGCAGGAAGAATTGCTTGAATCCAGGAGGCAGAGGTTGCAGTGGGCCAAGATTGTGCCACTGCACTCCAGCCTGGGCAACAAGAGCAAAACTTTGCCTCAAAAAAAAATAAAAATAAAAAAGAAACTGAAGATAAAACTTAATAATCTGAATCATACATAAAAGGCTTTTTGCCTGTTTTTGTTTTTGTTTTTTTGTTTTTTGTTTAAGACGGAGTCTCGCTCTGTCACCAGGCTGGAGTGTAGTGGCACAATCTTGGCTCACTGCAACCTCAGCCTCCTGGATTCAAGCGATTCTCCTGCCTCAGCCTCCTGAGTAGCTAGGACTACAGGTGCACGCCACCATGCCCAGCTAATTTTTGTATTTTTAGTAGAGACGGGGTTTCACCATGTTGGCCAGGATGGTCTTGATCTCTTGACCTCGTGATCTGCTCACCTCGGCCTCCCAAAGTGCTGGGATTACAGACGTGAGCCACCGTGCCCGGACCTTTCTGTCTGTTTATTCACCCCAATCTTGTTCTAAAAATAATTTATAGAGGCTTATCAATATGTAAAAAATTTAACAAGATAAACTAAATTGAAAACGAGGAAGAAAGATGTATGACCCTGGCAAGAACCTTCTAAATTGTCAAATTCTACAAAATACTCTTGAAAATTTGATTATGTGGAGAGGTTTCACTTCGTTTTGGCAAACAGCCCCAACTTCAACATAGCTATTAGTTCTTTTGTGTTTCTGATATCCTTTTATTCAAAGCTTGACCTGCAATTAGACACAGAGAATAAACTATTGGGATATAAGGGCAGAAAATGATTATTAATAAGAACAAAGGACAGATTTTTAAAACATTAGTAAATTTTATGCATGTATACACACTTTATTAAATTTGCATTCTAAGATATACACAAGATCAGCATTTCACAAAACTTCCTATTATTCCAAAAGCAGTAATCATGAAACAGTGATTATATAAGTCAATCAAGCAAAAAACATTATAGGGTTCCATCATATCATCTCTTATACCTGTTTTCAAATAGAAGCCTGAAATAAATGATATATATTAGAATAGGAAGAGAGAATTTTACTTTATAACAATCACTTTTCAAATATTAGACTTTATATAAAAATAAAGGGGTCTTATCAACAAAGTTCATCTGTGAGTTAGCATATCTCTTTATTTCAAAACAATCCCTGCAAAAACTTAACTTTCCAGTTCATTTAAACAACAAAAAGTAAAAATGAAGCTTGGTTTAAATAATAAAGTGAATCATCTTGTCTCCTAGTTCTCACACCATTGGAACAATTTCCATTTCCTGACCTAATTCTATCCCACCATTGAATTTCAAAAATTAATGTAAGTACCATCATATTTCAGTTATTTCTTAACAGTGTTAAGTTCAAGTCTAAAAATGATGGCCAAGTGTCCCTTTAAGGCAAAGAAGACAGTAGGTGGATAAATCTCCTGAAAGACAAAACCATCTATTATCATTATAGAGGCAGAACATTTTGACATGATCCTTTACAAACAGAATAGATACACTGCATACCATCGAAGAATTTTTTCTTTATAATGGCATACTAGGGGACAAGCTTCATAATAGATATATTTGTTACGTTTGAAGAAGTAGACTTTTCCCAGATGAGAGCAATACAAGAAATAAAGCCATTAATGGCTGTTATGGTTACAATTTAAAATAAAGGACACATCAGATGCTATAATAGAACTACTGCACGCTAAGTGATACTCTCTTGTAATTGAAAGAGAATGGGTTTCCCTTCAAGCCATATGCTATTACTAGTCTCTGAGTGCCTTCAAAGCACATAATCTTCCTTTAAAATCCAAGGATCTTTGCCTTCAAAAGACACAAATGCAGTAGTTTTCATTTCTTACATTCACTTTAAAATGGATTATGATGATTCCAGCAGGCAAATCTGCATATTAAATATAGACAACCCAACCACAATATCTGAACATTAAAAGAAATCTATCACGACAGACATTTTACCTAGTTATAAATAACGTAACAATAGATTACACTCAGATTTCTTAAACAGCTCACTCAGGAGTTTCCTCTTTTAAAAATTAAATAACTTACGGTACCTCACACTTATAGCATGTACACAGTTCATAGCTGAAACAGCTTCTTAAAAGCAGAACGCACAATCACATTGACTTCTTCAGCTCCTAAAAGCTTCTTTGTAGATATTAAACTGCCCTCACTACAAGGCAGTATGAACAAGAACTGGATTCTGATTCTGGCGGCAACACAATAACTATAAGGCAGTATGAACAAGAACTGGATTCTGATTCTGGCGGCAACACAATGAACTGAAACACCATTCACCACATGACAAAACAAACAAATCCAATGACAAAAAGGAATCGGAAAAAAAGCAGCAACACAAACAGTATGTGGCATTCATACACATAAGGCCCCTCTTCCACCATACCTTATGATATACATCCCTTATAGCATGACAATGTACCCCAAGGCACCTGAGGCCTCATAATGCCACCCGAGACACTGACAGCTCCATGGACGCTTTTGTACACAGTGGTTTGTGTGTAAATAACTATTCATTCATTTGTAGATGCTCCACACATCTGGTCAAGGCAGGAATTTCTTCTCCTTGATAACACCACCTAGAAATATCAACAATATTTTATATATTCCTTAGGGCAACAGGTTTGAGGAGAAATATATCAACTGTGGTAGCAAAGTCATAAGAACCTGTGGTGACTAATCCAAGCATCCTGTAAGTCCGTTTACGTTCTCAGCACTAAAATCAATGCTCACTTCACACACCCCAACAGCAAAGAAGCAATAAGGGTAATGAAAGCAACTACGTATTTCTTCCCCTCTGTGAGAAATGGCGTAAGCGGCTCAAACAGGAAAGGGAAACAAAATAATGTACTTTAAGCTGATGCAGAAAAATAAAAATTTAATATAATTAAAAGCAATTTATATATTATCATGAAATAGAGATTTGAAACTATGTAGTCAACAAAGAACAAAAAAAAAATCTCTCAAGCAAGAGAATTTCTGATCAAATCTGTCGTATCACTGCTGCGGAAAAGAACCATTAAAGGCAATACGTATCAGTGCCTTTCTTAAATGTATAAACTCAAAATAGGTGTTGAGGCACTAAGGAAAAAAAAATTCCTCTAAGCAATCAAAAATGAGCAGTTGAGATTTAATCACTAAATCCAAAATGAGATCAGCAAAACCAGATTATTAGCTAAGGTCATTAGGCTCATAAAATTGAACTTTGGAGAAGAGAGATGCCAAAGAGTAATAATAGCATCAGAATGGGTGAAATCTGTAAAACTTTAATCCTCATTATGGATCAAAGTTCTCTGCGTTCCCCACTAAACATTTTATGTAGGAAACAGCAGTTAAAACGTTGAATCAGAAATGGTTAAGTCACTTGGGTGAGAGATCATCCATCAAGATGAACGAAGAGCATGAATTGGAGCATGCTACTGGAGACTCTGTGGTAGCGCTGCCTTTAGCCAGTGGGTCTGAGGATAAGCCACTGCTGCTACTACTGCCATCCAAAATATCTGAACTGAAGACAAAGCAAAAAGAATTATAAGCAAATGCAACTATCAGGGTAAACGTAACATGCAATGACACAGTTTCAAGAGCTCACAAATCAGTAGATCACTTGTAAATAATAAAAAAGCATAAAGCCACAGCAATGAACTACATAATATACTACATTATAAAGCCACAAAAATCCAAAGACTCTTCGAGGTCCTGTATCATTTGATTGTTCCCCCTGGAGGCACCAGACCATCCAACCTACAATAAATGTTCCTCTTGACATGCCATGGTTTTTGGGAGGGAGGTTCCTTCACTTCACTTCAGCTCAAGAAATTTCTATCCTTATGTTTATCTTTTTATCTTCCCATCAGGCTTGAAGCAAGAGGAGTAGTTACTTACTGAGGTAACCATACTCGGACTATCAGAGGTGTTCGATCAAGTACACTGCCTCATAGTTCCTCTACTCTAAAACAAAGTCTTTCAACTCCCCTAGAGTTGATCACTTCCCCACTCCCAAAGGGCCTTCAATTCAAACACATTTTTAAATGATTTCCCCCTCCAATTCTATGCCATTTATAATTCCTTACACTGTTTCCTTTCTTCCTGCTTTCAAAACCCAAAGGTCTATTTCTAGAAGAGTCCCTTTCTTTGATCCCTTCAGTTATTCTCCAGTTAAGCTTCTACAATGAATAATCTACACTCATGGTCTCAGTACCCATTGTCTGTTGCCTCTTTATCCTGACAACTGGCACCTGTTCCTATCCTTCCAGTAAAACTCCAGATCTGGACATCAAGAACCTCTATACCCAGCCCAGGGATTCCTTCCCTATCCAGCCCAGGGGCTCACTGTTCCCAACCATCAACCTGGCCTGACTCATGAATCTGGCTCCATACTTCAGCAGGGAAATGAGAGCTTTTACAGTCTGGCATCAAGCTGCCTTTCTGGCTTTGATTTCCATCAATCCAATAATAAGATCTATGCTTTATATTTGCCCTGAATTCAATCATTCACTTATTCTAATATTTACTGAGTGCCTGCCAAGTGCAGGAAGCACACTAGATATTAGAAATACAACAGTGTTTAAAACAGACGTGGTCCCAGCCCTCATTGAATTTACAGTATTGTGCAGGAGACAGACATTCAAATAACCATGCTAATAAATATGTAATTATAATTTGCAATAAAAGTGATAAAGGAAAGATACAAGGGGCTATGAGAATATATAACATGGGTAACCTAATCTAATTCGGAGGAATGAGAAAAGGTTCCCCAGAGATGATATTTGCTATCATCTGAAGGATGAGCAGGCATTAATTAGTTAAGATTTGGGAGGAAGCAAGGATAGTTCTAGGAACCAAACAAAAGCAGACTATTGTGGCTGGGGTATAGAGAGTGAAGAAAACACAGTGACAGACAAAGCGGGAGAGGTAATTGGGCAGTTTTAGAATTTACACACTTTTTATTTTTGAAAAGGAAAAAAGCACAGAATTGGAGAAGGAATTATGGAAATCAGGAAACACGGGTTCTAGTTTTAACTTTGGTCACTAACTCCTTTGAAAAAGCCCATTCCAGTCTAACATGCTGAGTCGAAAATGTTGGGAGTCTTTAATATTATCATTTTTCTGAATTTCCAAGTTAATGTATTTCTAGTGTTAAAAGTAACCTGTGGTACATTAGAAAGTTTCTGGGCCCTGTACTACCCTCAATGAAATATATCGCCCCCACCCTTGCTTCTCTACTCTTCTACTTTTCTTTGAAATGTCATTTCATTCTCTTGTTTGTGGATTGTTTTTAGGTGGAGACAGACTACAAATAGGCTTCAGAAAAGTAAAAGTAAAAATGGAAACAGTATATTCCACACTACTCCTACTCTACACTCACTGCTGTCAAATGCATCATTAATAATATCACTTTTAAGTAAGAAGTTTGGAAATTTTAGCTGGCTCTGATATTTTTTCAACCAAATGGTGAAATGGATCTAAAATATGAATTACTCAAACTACTGAAAGAAAGTTGCACAGATAATCCAAGACACTGGAAAATCAAAAGACCTTTCTATTTGCCTTTGGAACATATGCGATTTTTCCTCCTGCAGCTTTTTGCCTAGACTAATATTAAAATGAATTTACTTTCCTAAAGCACATATTGGCCGGGCAGCCGAAGGACACGCTCTATGCTACTTGGCAGGAAGAAATGGGCTTAGATTAACACTTGGCCACCAAGCAGATAATCTGAATATAAATAAAGAATTCTTTATTCCAACCACCAGACTTACGGTGAGTCCTGGGTTAAAAGATTCCATTTGTAATTAAGGCCTGCCTGCTTGGGTGAATCCTGTATTCATTCAAAAACACACAACAGGACTCATGCAGTGAAATTTGACTTCTAACACTGCTGATTACCTTAAGAGAAATAAGCTAATGGAGGATCAGAAAAAAAAAAGCCCTGAACATTTCATTTCAGAATGTCTTCCCTATTATTAAAATATAAATGTATATAATTTTGTTCATTAACAGAAAATAGCACACTTACATTTAGTCTCCACTGCAATTTAGATTCAGAACTTGGTAAATCTTTAACCAGACATTTTCACTTAACTAAAATCTAGTTTCCGTTTGAATTAATCTGGCACAATTACTCATGGTCATGGAAGCAGAGACTTCACGTCACAAATCACTCATTGTTATTCTATCCATGTCAAGTAAGACTTACATGATTTTTTAACCCACAGCAACATCACTGCACAAAAGTAATTTTCACAGAGTCTACTATTAACTCTTCTACCAGAGCTTCTAAAAGCAACGAGGTCTGGACTAATCTGAGTTCATCTCTTCTTTCTTTCCTAGCTTAAGCTCTGATGGAAGTGCTAATGAGCCTTACTTACACTAATGGCCGAAAGCCAGACAATAGTAAAAAAGGATCTAGACAATTCAAATTGGACACAGGAATCCCTGAATCAAAACTGAACGAATGCGTTCCAGCCACTGAATATACATATTGAGGCAATATTTGAACCACACAACCAAAAGTACTTATGACTTAAGGTAATGCCCTCTGTCTAGAAAAACTAAGGATGAAGTATGAGTGACTCGTTAAAAGAGTCCAATGATAAAGTAATAACAAAGGTAGGATGTCCAGTGTGATTCATGCTATCACCCCATCTGGCTGAGCCACTTGGTGCCTTGTCTAGTCAATAAGCTGGGTCCTATCAGATTAATGACAGGCAGGTAAATGCGTTAGAAATGAGTCACAGTCCTATCAAGCCTAGCACAGATTTTGGTATAAGGTATGACTGTAGGGCATCCCCACACCCCTTGCTGTGGGTTAAACTGATATATATGGCATGTTCTCTGGTCTCTCCTATCTTACCTTAAGGGTCCTAGTATCATCCTTCTGAATGACCTCTAAGTTTTTAAGATCACATATTTAAATATCAGTCCGCAGTCATGCTGAGGACAGGAGTGTTTTGTTTTGTTTTTAACTTGCTCATTTTTATGGTGAAGGTAGACAGGAGTTTTAAACTATCAGCACAGATGTCTAAGTTGCTCACATAAACATCTCTAAAGTGTGTGTGTGTGTGTGTGTGTGTGTGTGTGTATACATGTGTACTTTAGAGATGTGTACAGACATACACATTCCTATTAATGATTAAAACTTATTTTTTGTACTTGTCACATATTCATGAAATTTTGGCACGACACATATAACATTAAAAATAGTGTTAGAACCACTAAGACCAATTTAACAAAAAAACGTGTTAAAACTATCACATTAACACTGATGCACGGGGTAAGAAAATTCATAAGTTTTCCTTTCATAAAAAAGAAAGACACTATCATTTAATCGTCACCGTATGGCCAGCAGCCCTGAAAACTCCTTTATTTTATATAGTATGCTGCAGACACACACAGTCTCACTCCCAACAGAATGAAGAGCAGATTAAGAGCTCCCAACATGCAGAAAGAATCAAAGCACAGGCAAAGGTAGACTTCTGATTTATGCTCAAATTTTGATGTCCATAAGGATTAAATGCAGAATGACATAACTCCTGCCTTATGGTTGATAATGTCCTCTAGATTTGGTTGGCAAAGATTTGGGAATTTTCATTTAGCAAAAAAAAAAAGAAAAGAAAAGAAAAGAAATAAAAAGTATGCCTAACTGGACACAAACTCCAAATGGGTCCACACTCAAATTTCAAACTTAATTTATGCTTCAAAAGATGTCAGATTTTAAAGATTGTTATCTAGTATATAAACTTTAAAGGCTATAAAAGCCATCTCTCCTTTTGTTGGGTGGGGCAGGGAATAAACTATAAATATTTAAATGACAAGATAACATCTAACGATCTGATCCTTTTTCTGCTCTCTAAAAGATAGAGGGCAGTTGTTTCTGTAGTTTCATTAAAATAGCAAATCATTAAAACCATCCAATGATAAAAGTAATCACAAAACTAAGATATTCGGTTTGATTCATGTTATCACCCCATCTGGCTGAACCACTTTGTGCCTTGTTCAGTCAATAAGCTGGGTTCTATCAGATTAATAGCAGGTAGGTAAATAAATAAAAAATTAGCCACAGCCCTATCAAGCCTAGCACAGATTCCTTAGTTTTGTTATCAAGTAGGTTGCCAACCTTGGTAGAAGAAACCAGAACACAGCCAGATTCCTATCTCTAGCCCCATTTCTAAGAATATGAATGTCTGATTCTGATTAATAAAACTGCATTAAAGAGATAAAAGAGGCTGGGTGCAGTGGCTCATGCCTGTAATCCCAACACTTCGCGAGGCCAAGGCATGCAGATCACTTGAGGGCAGGAGTTCAAGACCAGCCTGGGCAACATGGCAAAACTCGGTCTCTACAAAAACAGAAAAATTAGCTGGGCGAGATGGTGCACACCTGTAGTCCCAGCTATTCGGGAGGTTGAGGTGGGTGGATGGCTTGAGCCCGGGAAACAGAGGTTGCAGTGAGCCATGATCACACTACTGTACTCCAGTCTGGGCAATAGACCAGATCTTGTCTCAACAACAGAAAAAAAAGACCAGGTATGGTGGCTCATGCCTGTAATCCCAGCACTTTGGGAGGCCAAAGCGGGTGGATCACCTGGGTTTGGGAGTTCGACACCAGCCTGACCAACATGAAGAAACCCCATCTCTACTAAAAATACAAAATTAGCCGGGTGTGGTGGTGCATGCCTGTAATCCCAGCTACTCGGGAGGCTGAGGCAGGAGAATCATTTCAACCCGGGAGGCAGAGGTTGCAGTGAGTGGAGATTGCACCACTGCACTCCAGCCTGGGTAACAAGAGTAAGACTACGTCTCAAAAAAAGTTTCCGCAAAAGCAGGATCCAGATTTTTTTTTTTTTTTTGAGACGGAGTCTCGCTCTGTTGCCCAGGCTGGATGGAGTCCAGTGGTGCGATCCTGGCTCACTGCAACCTCTGCCTCTCGGGTTCAAGCAATTCTCCTGCCTCAGCCTCCAGAGTAGCTGGGATTGCAGGAATGCGCTACCATGCCCGGTTAGTTTTTGTGTTTTTAGTAGAGAAGGTGTTTCACCATGTCGTCCAGGCTGGTCTTGAACTCCTGACCTCAAGTGATCCGCCCACCTCGGCCTCCCAAAGTGTTGGAATTACAGGTGTGAGCCACCATGCCTGGCCAGGATCCAGTTTTTATATAAAAGAAATAAATCATATTTAAAAATCTCTTAATTATAGGCAAAAATGTCAGCATCATTAATATATAAGGTGTTCCCAAAGTCTCAGCACAATTTTAAGCTTTAATAACCTCAGAAGTACAATTGCTGCAAACTGACTAAAAACATCATCTGGAAGTTTAATTAATGACTTAACTATCTTTGACACTTAGTTTTGTGAATTTTGAGTAACAGATTTCTCTTGCAGATTACTTGAACCACACTTGGCTTGTTGACACTCTATGAGTGGCTGTGAATAAAGCAAGTGTCTCTTGTGTGAAGCAACAACTTTTTTTTTTTTTTTTTTTGAGACGGAGTCTCGCTCTGTCACCCAGGCTGGAGAGCAGTGGCGCGGTCTCCGCTCACTGCAAGATCCGCCTCCCGGGTTCATGCCATTCTCCTGCCTCAGCCTCCTGAGTGGCTGGGACTATAGACACCTGCCACCATGCCCAGCTAATTTTTTTGTATTTTTAGTAGAGACGAGGTTTCACCATGTTAACCAGGATGGTCTTGATCTCCTGACCTCCTGATCTGCCTGCCTCGGCCTCCCAAAGTGCTGGGATTACAGGCATGAGCCACCGCACCACAACAGCTTTTTATGTTTAAGAATCAAAAGTTGGCCAGGCACAGTGGCTCACGCCTGTAATCCCAACACTTTGGGAGGCCAGGGTGGGTGGGTCACCTGAGGTCAGGAATTCAAGACCAACCTGGACAACATGGAGAAACTCCATATCTACTAAAAATACAAAAATTAGCCGGGTGTGGTGCACGTACCTGTAATCCAAGTTACTCAGGAGGCTGAGACAGAAGAATCGCTTGAACCCGGGAGGCGGAGGTTGCAGTGAGTCAAGATTGCACTGCTGCACTCCAGCCTGGGCAACAGAGCGAGACTCTGTCTCAAAACAATTAAAATAAAATAAAAGTTTCCTTCATCACCAATGTTGACATTTCCAGGGCTCTCCTAGCCATTCATGGGTCTACGGGATAGGGGAGTAGTGACAAGGAAATAGAAGCCTCACAATAGCCACTGCTAGAGATGGTTTAGGTTGTGCTGCTCAGAGGAATAAATGTCTGGACAATGAGAGAAGACCCTTCGTAAATACTGCACCTTCTCTTTCCTTTCTTACTTACTTGCATGAACCTGTTTTACGCATCCTGCACTGTCAGCCAAAGACAATATAAAAATAAGTCACCTCACCCTGTATGTTTTCAGCTTGGTAAAATGCTGTCATATATTTTACTTAACTTGGTCACTTGGTTAGTAACTAGGTAAGCAAACCTATTTATAGTCATGTGCCTATATTAAAACACTTTGCCATAAAAGTGATATGCACTTTCCACTAAGGATAGAGTTTCACCCAATAGTCCTCTTGACAAGCTTCAGAAGTTTTCTCTTTTCCATCATCTACATACCTGGAAAGGCACTCTGTACCAAAATTAGCACACTGAAGTAGCAAGGACATACAGAGATGAGAGGAAAAAAGAGACCATGGGGTTGAAAATAGCTAGAACAATTCTAAAAGGCATCTATCTGTTCCAAGGTTAGAATAGTACTGATCAAAAAGACTAACAAACTAGAATAATCTGTGACTTCTTGGTCAACTAGAAGTACAGGTTATTTCACATGGAACAATGAATAAGTGATTTGGGAAGAAGGGATCGTCCATCTTTATAGCTTATAAGTGGCTTATACACTTTTTCCATTTAGAGGGTATGATCTTGCTATTTTTAAAGTGAGTGCCCTCGTGGGCTTTTTAAAAAGACCTTCAGGCCAGGCACGGTGGCTTACACCTGTAAGACCAGCACTTTGGGAGGCCGAGGTGAGGGGGATCACCTGAGGTCAGCAGTTCGAGACCAGCCTGGCCAACATGGCGAAACCCCATCTCCACTAAAAATACAAAAAAAAAAAAAAAATAGCTAGGCATGGTGGCCCGTGCCTGTAGTCCCAGCTACTCGGGAGGCTGAGGCAGGAGAATCTCTTGAAGCTGGGAGGCAGAGGCTGCAGTGAGCCGAGATCACACCACTGCACTCCAGACTGGGCAACAGAGCAAGTCTATCTCAATAAAAAAAAAAAAAAAAAATCCTCAGCTGTAAAACTCAGGGAACAAAAAAAATTCTGAACAACAGTACACAATTGATTACACAAGTATTCAGTGAGTTGATCAGAACATACTGAAAGATTTCAAAATATTACCTGGTCACTGCTACTTATTCCTTCCCCTTCCTTCCAACATGTACATAAGCACTCAAGTGCTCAACTTCAGGTATAGGAAAAGAAGTTAACGTTCTCATGAAAACACTGAAGGCCCTTAAAGACCTAAACTAGGATGAGTAAGATTTAAAAAACATGTGTGTGACTAGACCGTAGGAATCAGGAAATGTTATTATAAAAATGAAACCTTAGCACTGTGACAAAATATTTCATAATTTTCAAAAAGATAACAATAGATAATGCTAATCAGAGAATACTATGCTTAAGAGAATCCTACTATTCTCTGCTAAGCTGAAAGGACTGGATACAAAATGCAGGCAGAGCAGCTACAATCAGTACACATTACCCACAGCCACCCAGAGACTCTTTCTCACACCAGCCAGTAGTTGGCACTGCCACACCATTGGCAACTAATGACAGGCTGACCTAACAGGAGCTGGGAACGAAAGCGAAGGTGTCAGAAAGACATATACATTTCCAAACGAAATACTCTTGACTTTAAAATAATCTGTTTTTTCACATTATCCTCCACAGAGATTTCCCCTTCGTGGGAGCATGGATAAGAAGTTGAAAATATTTTAAATTATCCCAATATACTTTCCATGTGGCTCTTTTAAAATGGATTATACTCTAATATACTTTTCATTTTATTTCATTTTTTACCATGAACTGAGATCAGACAATTGCGCGGCATCTGGAGATAACATATTGGTAGTGCCTTGGAAGAGTCTCTTGGGCTGACTTTCTGTCTCCATTTCACCTAAAACAGAAAGAGATGATGCTACTATAAAACAATTTTACAAATACAGGCGTGGTGCTAAAATAGGATGACCTTTGTTTAACCAAAGCTCAGAATACTTCTTCAAACCACTGCTTAAAACTATTTTCCCATGTGCTTTAACGTGGAAGAAATATGCTTCCACATAAACTCAACCAAAAAGTTGGCAGCCCTAAAAAGCTTCTCACTCATTATCCACAGCGTGCTATGGACATATTCACATTAATAGGACAGTAGAACACTGACTGCATCAGGCAAAATGAAGCAAGGCTGACCACAGTAGAGATAAAGAATTCCCAAATAGCGGACACTCACAGTGAATATTGTATGCTACATGGTTAGCAAGGCCTATTGGTTTTATACATTTTGATATCTGAACATTTCCTAAGATGGTGTCAAACTGGTTAAAAAATGATAAGTAGTGTATAAGTAAAAAGTTGCTTTCACACTATTTAATGAAAATGAAGATTAAAAAGATAAGTTTGAAAATACATCTGTAATCAAAAGCAAATCTTACTCAATTCACAAAATTTTTATTGTACTGACCACCTCAATCCTACAGATTTTCTTGGAATTGCTAATATAAAAACTTTGCACCAACAGGGATACTGCCTAACATTTTGCTACCAGGAGTACAAAAAGTAAAACCCTAAGTTAGAATAATCTCCTTTAAAATCAGGCTCTGATGTTATTTAAAACATATACATTCCTTGGTTCTGAAGCTCTTCATCTGAGCTTGAAAACGGAATGTTCAAGACAATTTAATTCATGAGCCTGTCTATACTCCAGTAGAAAATTAGTAACTTTGAACTTAAAACTGTGTAAGATTCTTAGAATGAAAAAAGATTAAGCAAGAACAAACGCAACATTCATTTTGTCCATGTTATCAATTAGTTATCTTTCCTCTGGGACTATTCTGAAAATTGCTGAAAATCTGCAAAAGTTGTTATTTTCCATGCTTTAATATGCAGCTTTTAAAAGTTGCTGCTGGGCTTTTGAGTTTGCCTCACTAGTAAAAGCCTTTAGCTCTTTTGAGCAAAGAATTCCTCCATCTGCTGGTGTATTTTGGAATAGCTGTAAAACTAAACTACCATGCTAATTCCTTCAACTTCCTGCAACAAATTTTAAGTTAGTAATAATAACAACAATAATAGCTTTATTTCCAACTGTTATTTTCACTTACTAGCTACTGAGAACATTCCTAGGACTATAAATAACTCCCTACAAGATTGAGGAAAAACTGTTTATAAAGATAAAATTTATATATTAAATACAAATATTGTCACCATATCAGGAACTATTTTCCAGAGCACAAGATCTTTAATTTTAAGTTGTTTGAAACACAGCACTTTTGGAATCTGTGTATGATCCTATGACTGGAAAGTTTTCAAAGCCACAAATACCTGTACCCCTAACATTAGAAAAGTTGGTCTGTTTATTGGCCCTGAAGGTGATCTGCACAAAGAAACCACTTGCTGAATTGCTTTTAAAAGTACAGTTGGCCAGGCGCGGTTGGCTCATGCTTGTAATCCCAGCATTTTGGGAAGCCGAGGCGGGTGGATCACCTAAAGTCAGGAGTTTGAGACCAGCCTGGCCAACATGGCAAAAACCCCATCTCTACTAAAAATACAAAAATTATCTGGGCGTGGTGGTGCACATCTGTAATCCCAGCTATTTGGGAGGCTGAGGCAGAAGAATAACTTGAACCCAGGAAGCGGAGGTTGCAGTGAGCCAAGATCGCACCACTGCACTCCAGCCTGGGTGACAAAGCAAGACTCCGTCTCAATTAAAAAAAAAAAAAAAAGTTATTGTTAATGGCTGGGCGTGGTGGCTCATACCTGTGTAATCCCTGCACTTTGGGAAGCCCAGGCAGGTGGATCACTTGAGACTAGGAGTTCAAGGACAGCATTGCCAACATGGCGAAACCCTGTCTCTACTAAAAATACAAAAATTAGCTGGGCATGGTGGCGCACTCCTGTAATCCCAGGTACTTGGGAGGCTGAGGCAGGAGAATCGCTTAAACCCAGGAGGCAGAGGTTGCGGTGAGCTGAGATCACACCACTGCACTCCAGCATGAGAGACAGAGCGAGATCTTGCCTCAAAAAAAAAAAAAAAAAAAAAAGTTATTGTTAAGACTCGTTTAAAATGACACCTGACACTTGCAATCGTGTAGTCATATCCCCAGGAATAATGAATAAACCTGTGTTGCCAGCTGGGTGTGGTGGGATAATCCTAGCACTTTGGAAGGCCGAGGCAGGTGGATCACCTGAGGTCAGGAGTTCAAGACCAGACTGGCCAATATGGTGAAACTCTGTCTCTATTAAAAATACAGAAAATTAGCCAGGCGTGGTGGTGGGTACTTCTAGTCCCAGCTACTCGGGAGGCTAAGGCAGGAGAATCGCTGAGCCCAGGAGGTGGAGGTTGCAGTCAGCCAAGCTCACGCCACTACACTCCCGTCTGGGCAACAAGAGTGAAATTTGGTCTCAAAAAACAGACAAAAACCTGCGTTGCTTTTTTTTGAGACAGGGTATCACTCTGTGGCCCAGGCTGTGATCTCGACTCACTGCAACCTCTGCTTCCTGGGCTCAAGGAATTCTCCAGACTCAGCCTCCCAAGTAGCTGTGACAACAGGCACAAGCCACCAAACGCCTGCTTAATTTCTGTATTTTTTGTAGAGATGTGGTTTTGTCATGTTGCCCAGGCTGATCTCAAACTCCTGAGCTCAAAGCAATTCTCCTGCCTCAGCCTCCCAAAGTGCTGGGATTACAGACCTGTGTTGCCGTTTTAAAGAGATGCCATCAGGTGCCCTTTATAAGCATCTAGCACTAGTGTTGATTGATACTAAACTATTTTAGCCTACTGCTTTGTGGTTCAAAACAAGGTAACTGAGAGCACCCTGTTATATAAAAAACTACAGAATTGAATATAAGGCAATTCTTGCTTTGATGAGGCATAATTTGATGAGGGGGTAAACCTCACCTTATATTTGAGTATATAGCACATTTATGGATGTTTGATACAGCATTAGCATATATTTCTGCAGTTTATAAACTATGCATCTCTTTCATATTTAGATAACTGAGAGGCAATTTTTTGAATATATAATGATAATGAATATATGAATAAAACTTATGAAGTATAAGAAAATACAGATGTATCAAATAACTCATTTACAAAATTGAAAATCAGTAGAGCAAACATTCGGAAGAATACTTTTGAGTTTCCCTAAAACACAAGAGGGCAATGCTGTTAGCTCATTTCAGATGGGAGTTCTAGTTTTTAATTCAAGCTTGGCTAGGTTTAAGACCAGAAGCGTGATGCTTATCTTTTTCTTTTCCCCCCCGGCTTTACTGAGGTATAAATGACAAACAAATTTACATATATTTAAGGTATACAATGTGATGATCTGATGTATGTACATAATGTGAAATGATGATCACAGTCAAGGTTTTTTTGGTTTTCTTTTCGAGATGGAGTCTCACTCTGTTGCCCAGGCTGGAGTGCAGTGGCGCGGTATCAGCTGACCGCAACCTCCGCCTCCCAGGTTCAAGTGATTCTCCTGCCTCAGCCTCCCGAGTAGCTGGGATTACAGGTACCTACCACCACGCCCAGCTAATTTTTGTATTTTTAGTAGAGACAGGGTTTCGCCACATTGGCCAGGCCGGTCTTGAACTCCTGACCTGAGGTGATCCACCTGCTTTGGCCTCCCAAAGTATTGGGATTACAGGCATGAGCCACTGTGCCCAGCCCACAGTCAAGTTTTTAACACATCTTTTGCTTCACCTAGTTACCTTTTGTATGTGTGTGGTAAAAACACTTAAGATCTACTTTCTCAGCAAATTTCAAGTATATGACACAGTAGCACTAACTATAGTCACCATGCTGCTACATACCTTTTCTTTTAAGAGGACCGAGAACACTGGGTCTAATGCACTTGACTGGACTCTGACTTCTCCTGCTTTGATGAAAAAACAAACAGGATAATGTGAAGAACATCCAAGATGCAAGATAAAACAGCAGTCCAGCCCAACAAATACATAAATAAAATGGACAATCATATCAATGACTGAAATGGAAAATTCTTGTGTAACTGAATAACTGAAATGCCAATACATGATTTCACCCAGCATATGGCAACCTGGAATAATACAACAGCATTTTAAGCCATTTAAAAAATATGCCATATGACAAAATACCCACAACAGTTTAAAGAAAAAAAGATACCTTATTTAAAAAGTATTTTGGGGCTGGGCGCCGTAACTCATGCCTGTAATCCCAGCACTTTGAGAGGCCGAGGTAAGCGGATCATCTGAGGTCAGGAGTTTGAGACCAGCCTGACCAACATGGTGAAACCCTATCTCTATTAAAAACACAAAAAATTAGCCAAGTGTGGTGGTGCATGCCTGTGATCCCAGCTACCTAGGAGGCTGAGACAGAAGAATCACTTGAACCCAGGAGGCAGAGGTTGCAGTGAGCTGAGATTGCACCACTGCACTCCAGCCTGGAAAACAGGAGCGAAACTGGATTTGACTGGTCTATGAACTTTAACATTTTTTCCTTATTCTTAAAAAGGATTATTGTGGTGTGCATGTGTGTGTGTGTGTGTGTGTGTGTGTGTGTGTTTGTCCCCACTAAATATAAATCAGCATTAAATCCCCCCTAAAAAAAACTCTGGGGCCAGGCGCTGTGGCTCATGTCTTTAATCCCAGTACTTTGGGAGGCCAAGGCGGGCGGATCACGAGGTCAAGAGATTAAGACCATCCTGGCCAACATGGTGAAACCCCATCTCTACTAAAAATACAAAAATTAGCCGAGTGTGGTGGTGCATGGCTGTAATCCCAGCTACTTGGGAGGCTGAGGCAGGAGAATTGCTTGAACCCGGGAGGCAGTGGTTTCAGTGAGCTGAGTTCGCACTACTGCACTCTAGCCTGGTGACACAGCGAGATTCCGTCTCAAATTAAAAAGAAAAAAAAAAGAAAAAACTCTGGTAAAATGTTAATGGTAGATTATAGGCAGTGGGTATATGGGTGTTCACTGTAGATTATAGGCAGTGGGTATATGGGTGTTCACTGTGAAATTCCTTCACTTTTGATGTCTGAAAATTTTACAGTGAAATATTGGGAAAAATAATTTTTTTTTTTTTTTTGAGACAGTTTTTGCTCTGTTGCCCAGGCTGGAGTACAATGGTGCAATCTCAGCTCACTGCAACCTCTGCCTGCTTGGTTCAAGCGATTCTCCTGCCTCAGCCTCCCGAGTAACTGGGACTACAGGCGCCTGCCACCAGGCGCAGCTAATTTTTCTATTTTTAGTAGAGACGAGGTTTCACCATGTTGGCCAAGATGGTCTTGAACTCTGGACCTCAGGTGATCCACCAGCCTCAGCCTTCCAAAGTGCTAGGATTACAGGCATGAGTCATCATGCCCAGCCACAAAAAGCTAATCTGAGAGATAAATGTAATGAATGGTACTTCAACCACATTTAAAATTCAAGTTTGCTTACCTTGAAAATCGTCTTGGACTGGGAACTGGACTTGGTGGCAACCCACTGCTGCTCACAAACATCTGTAAGAATGGTGAGAAACATTACTAGAAAAAAACATATTCAATATTAAAATAGTTCTAGCACTCCAGTTTTCTTTCTTCCTTTTTTTTTTTTTTTTTCTTAGAGACAGGGTCTCTTTTTTGCTCAAGCTGGAGTGCAGGGATGCGACCATAGCTTACTGCAGCCTCAAACTCCTGGGCTCAAGCCATCTTCCTGCTCTACCTTCCTGATGAGCTAGGACTATAGGTGTGCACCACCATGCCCGACTAATTTTTTTGTATCTTTTTTTTTTTTTTTAATGTAGAGATGGGGTCTCGCCATGGTGCCCAGGCTGCTCTCGACCTCCTGAGCTCAAGTGATCCTTCCGCCTTGGCCTCCCAAAGAATTGGGATTACAGGTACAAGCCACCATACCAGACCCACAGTCATTTTCAAAAGGTTCTTTTCAAAATGACAGAAACAATTTCCTTAGAATTGCTTGGCTGTCTGTGTGTCTCATAACTAAATTACATATATATATATGTATATTTTCCAAATTACTGCCATAGATTTTCATTGATTTTCCTTCAAGGTATTGGATACTTTAAAAGTGGTGTGATTTGTGTGCGTTTTAGAGTAAACAGCTCAGTTTGTGAAATAGACTTAATATCCTGTCAATTATCCTACCTTTCCAAATCCCCTGGTGGGTGAAGGTGCTGGAGAAACTGGAGTGAAGTCAATTCTCTTAGGAGAATATAATTTCTCCGGCTTGTCAAAATCACTGTCACTCTGTAAACATAAAGTGTCATATCCTCATAACAAATTCAGCACATCACAGCTCTTATTTACTACTATAACACACCCAGATTTTCCAAAGAGAAAGGTACAGACTCTAATATTCTGCTGGAAAAGCAGAGATCAAAAAACAAGTATCAATTTGGAAGTAGAAGGGGACAGAAGCGTGCGAAAAACTTAATGAAGCCAGTGAACAACATAAAAGTTTCTAGAAAATGAAAACCAAACAGACATGAGCAAACTTTACCAGGCTCAAGCTCTCATCCCATGATTGGCTTATCTGCATTGCCGTTTGCATTTCCCTAAAATAAACAAAGGGAAGGGCCATCAGTGTTTACAAACAAGACAGTTATTAGGCTAGGCCCTGCTCTTGCAAAGCACTAACCTTTCATGTGCAGTTTCTCTGTTCATCATATCCAGGCCTTCTTCCTGCAAAGACAAACATATGTGCTAAAAAGGTAGGATCACTGACAAAATATTAACTCTTCCACACACTGTAATTTTTATCCACATAGTTCTCGGCTTCAAATAAAATAAAAAGACTTTTCTACCTCATTGACATAATCACAGTAGAGTAGAATATTCATGCCACTTGTATATTTTATCTGCACACTCCAGAAGAATTATAATCTGTCTCCAACTAACCAGAGTTGCATCCCAACTCATTTTAATATCTAAATCTTTAAAATAAAAATAAAAATGTAAAATCCAAAAAATTTCCAATCTGAGCTAGTAAGTAAAATTTACCCTTTTGATCTGATGCAGTCTGCTACTAGGAATACGATTAGGTGAGGATGACAGCAACTGGAAAGAAAAAGTAAACATTTACTATTTTCCGAATCACAAAGCAGCAGTCTGCTGTCAGTACTGGTGTACAACCTCTTCCAAGGTAAGTTTTCATATTCTTCTTCGAAATTTAGCTCTTTAGATCACTGAACATTAATGCACTAGAGGCAGTATATTTAGTCTTCAAAAAGTACACCAGGTGTCCAACCTCAAAGCACCATCTGTTGCTAGACAGACACTGACTTCAGCACTTTTCCCAAATGAATGTGAAGCTACGTAAATTTAGAGAAATAAAGACTATAGGCCTTAGACATATCCATTATCCCAGTTATCTAAAATAGAGAACTACATAAGAAGGGAAAGGAAAAAAAAACACCAAAGCTATTAATTTTTATTACCAATGCAGCAATGGGGGAAGAGAGGCTAATAAGTCTAGTACATAGTATTTTGTCTATGATTGATGTTTTTCAAAAACACTTTAAAACTGCAATGAGAAGGCTTTGCTTTCACGATCCAAATCCATTCTAAAATCTCATCACATTCTATCACTACAAATCTTACTAGTTAACAAAAAACAATTTGGGGCTGGGCCCGGTGGCTCACGCCTGTAATCCCAGCACTTTGTAATCCACCGCCGAGGCGGGCAGATCACGAGGTCAGGAGATCGAGACCATCCTGGCTAACACAGTGAAACCCTGTCTCTACTAAAATTACAAAAAATTAGCCGGGCGTGGTGGCAGGCGCCTGTAGACCCAGCTACTCGGGAGGCTGAGGCAGGAGAATGGTGTGAACCTGGGAGGCGGAGCTTGCAGTGAGCCGAGATCGCACCACTGCACTCCAGCCTGGGTGACAGAGTGAGAAGAGACTCCGTCTCAAAAAAAAAAAAAAAAAACAATTTGGAAAGACAAGGTGTATCTTTAAAATAACTGATGCTTTCCCTTAGATCATCATTTTTTTTAATAACACAAAGCAGAAATGATTTGGAGGCCAAATTATGTTCCTTCACAATAATTACAAGCTGGTCACAAACTGTAAGACACAATTCATATCAACAGGTCTTAGAGAGTTCTAGTGGTCGTAATATAAACAACTACTGGCCGGGCGTGGTGGCTTACACCTGTAATCCCAGCACTTTGGGAGGCTGAGGCAGGCAGATCACGAGGTCAGGAAATCGAGACCATCCTGGCTAACACGGTGAAACCCCATCTCTACTAAAAATACAAAGTTAGCTGGGCATGGTGGTGTGTGCCTGTAGTCCCAGCTACTCGGGAGGCTGAGGCAGGAGAATGGCGTGAACCCGGGGGGTGGAGCTTGCAGTGAGCGGAGATCGCGCCACTGCACTCCAGTCTGGGAGACAGAGCAAGACTCCGTCTCAAAAACAAAAAACAAAAAACAAAAACTACTACTATTTATTCTATAACAAAATACAAATGAACTTGTAATACTATAAAACCAAATAACAATCACCCTGTTTAAGAGGCCCCATGCTATTAAAACTTTTTTGAATACTAATGCAGTGAGCAGTATAAAATAGTAATAAAATGCTCTAAGTTTCTTTTTATTTTTTTTGAGACAGAGTTTCGCTCTTGTTGCCAGGCTGGAGTGCAATGGCATGATCTCTGTTCGCCACAAGCTCCACCCCCCGGGTTCACGCCATTCTCCCACCTCAGCCTCCCGAGTAGCTGGGACTACAGGCACACACCACCACGCCCAGCTAATTTTTACAACCATTAAGGGAGACTGGAGCATAAGATAAATGTATGTTAGTACAGACAGGGTTTCACCATGTTGGCTAGGATGATCTCCATCTTCTGACCTCGTGATCTGCCCGTCTTGGCCCCCCAAAGTGGCTTACAGGTGTGAGCCACTGTGCCCGGCCACTGGCGAACTCTTAATAAGATCATTTAGAAAACACTAAGCTACAAGGTGAGCAAATACAGCAGGAAGACTCTCCAACAGGAGACTGTGGAAGAGAGCACAGATGTGTCAGTTAGGGAAACCCAAGAAACTGAAGAAGCAGTGAAACGATCAGGAAAGCTGACATGAGGATGGCCAAAAACTAACTGGGAAGAAAGTCAGAAATTTACATGCTACATTTACATAATACACAACTTGACAATTTTAGACAAAACCGGAAAGTAGACCAGAAAGAACAGAGCAAAGCTGTGTGTAGTACCAGAAACAACAGGGCAATGTATCGGCTAAAAAAAAAAACACACAAAAAGAGCCAGAACTCCAAGGAGGTGCTAGCTAACGGGGTTAAATAAAGCAAAGAGCTCAAGGGGGATAAGAAATGAGGCCCCTGACCTTGGCAGTTAAGTGGGCACTGGTGACTTTTGCAAGAACAGTTTTTTAATGGAGTTGTGGTAGAAGCAGCATGATTACAAACTGGCCAGAAACGAGGAGACAAGGAATTAGAGGCAGTGGAATGTAGATTATGCTTTGAAAGAGCTTGGAGAGGGGAAGGAAAAGGGAAGGAGAGACCTACGAAAAAGAAAACAGTTTGTTTTCCCCCATCAGATGCATGAGTCTGGAGAAGGTGGAAAGAAGAGAGCTCGTGAGGAATAGGGAAAAGATACAAGATAGAGAGGAGATGATAGACCGAGCAAAGCAACAGGAGAGTCAAAGCATATGAACCATTGGGGAGAAATGCCATACGTGAAGCAAAAGACATTTCAAGGCAAAGAAAGCTGACATTTACACAAGATAGGTGTCTGTCTTCTTTGTAAAGTAAGAAGGGTCATCTGCTCAAAGTAAAAAGTGGTGACACTGGAAGCAGACAGAATCTTTTTAAAAAGGGAGAATACTGCTTTGAAGAATATCATGGGGCCAGAGGCACCTTAAATCCAATTATGTCCCAAAGAATTCATCTTCTTCCCCTTCAAACTACCAATCATCTCAATTTCTCTACTCCTACGCAGCGCCAATCCCCGGTCACCAACACACAAAATTTCCATCACTTGGAGTCTTCCTTCTCTTAGTCCTTATATCTAATCAGCTGGTGAGCCATGAAGATCCTACATCTGCATATCCAGTCCATTTCATTTGTCAACACCTTACTCATCACAGGTTACCATGGGACACAGATAAATGTATTAAGATTTATAGCACATCCTGTGATAGAGTGTATATAGTGTAATTAATATTATGATAGTTGTGGAAGCCTGCCCAGAGGAGATATAAGGATTAAACTGAGTTTTGGAAGACCAAAATGCTAGAAAGGAGAAGGGCAGGAATGAAAAGATGCATCAGGATCAACAAAGAGCAGTGAGTCACCATGGCCCTTTCAGAAAACTAGGTATTTCAGTGAGAGATGAACCTAGACCACTGTTGATAAGAATCTTCTCATCTTACAAAAGAGGTAAGTGAAGTGTAGAGAGGCAAATTCACTTTCCCTTCTTTGCTATGCTACTGTTATCAGGAGCATGGCTGTATAACATGTATAAACATTTTTCATATATCCAGCAAAAATAAGTAATATTTTCCAGTATCCTCAGAGAAGAAGGTAAAATGAATCAAGCCTCCAGATAGCTAACATTTCCCCCTGTAAGTATTTTCAGTCATTTCAGTTGGAAATCTTTCTAAAATGTGTTCTAGTTCTCCCTTTCTTAAACAAATTATACCAAACAGAATGGCACTGGGAGATCTCTATTCTATTCCCAGTTCTAACACTTACTAATTGTGCGATTCTGAGCAAGTCACTTCTAACGTCTTGAGTTTTAGCTGCTGCTTCTTTTAATTGGGAAAAATATCTTTGCCCTCCCTAAATAGGGGTTGTTATGACAATTAAATATGTGAAAGTACTTTGTAATGGGTAAAATACTATACAAGTGTAGGTATTACTAGAATTTATGAATAAGTTAATGACCCAGGTATCCTTAAGAACATAAATTATTATATGATTCTACACCAATGACATGCTTGGGGTGTACTAACAGGCTCTTAGCCCTTATACTAATTAGCCACAAACAAATTTTTAAAAAATGTCTGTTTTTCAGTTTTCCCCTCTCCTCCCTTGCTAGCAGCTATTAGTATACTTTTAACTAAAATGCATCCCTTCTAATTTGCTGCTTCTCACACACTATTGGATTGGAAGCTTATTATAATTGTGCATACATTTTAGATGATTCAGAGGTCAGAGGCTCTCCTATAAATAAACCGATGAACTTCTGCGCACAGACTATGGAAATCTAGTTCTGCCATTTAGGGATCTGTCTTCTTTCATTTCAGATGTCTTCCAGAGAATTGAAGCTGCTGGATAAGTGAGTTCCACATGTGAACTGCTACCATATAAAAAAACCTCATCATAATTTATCCCAATGTGACCAACTAACAAAGCAATCCCTGACAGTTCTGGCTACAGAGATCAGTCGCAATCAGTAACTCTTCAGAGAATATAAATACAAGCATTTTAAAAGGAGTCTTCATTTCGGAAAACCAGCATTGTTTAACAGGTAAGTGTCAGAAACAAACACTCTGCTACCTTCAAGTGATGTGTGCATCCTAGGACAAATGAAGACCACTGTTCTCAGCTATAATTAGAAGTTAATCCTGACTTACCTCACAAGCCTGTTGCAAGTAGTGACAAATAATAATGAACAATTTTAAAAAATACAAGGTCCCACAGCAAAGAAAAATTTTTAACCATGTATCCTTTTTGTACCAAAAGCTGAATGGCCACAGCATAAGCAGTAAACAAGATAGGTAAAATCAATCTTTTCTTTCTTAAAAAGTTGTGTATAGCACATCATTTTAAGAAAGAACTCCATTTCAAAGTATTTTCCCCAATCTAAATCACTTCAGATACTTACTTCTATACTTACCAGGCTGTGACGGCTCATAATTGTTGTACTATTCCTCCGAGTTCTAAGTGTGTAAGGTTGAAAAACCTGTGAAAGGTCACTGAAAAAAACAAAAACAAACAAAAAAACAAAATTAGTAATTTTTCTAATGGAAGATCTCTTTCAAATACATTAACATCAGTTCTCTAGTTAACAACGAAATCTTCCATGGCTCCTCATTTCATACAGAGAATGAACTCCTCACCGTCGTCTCTGCAGAGCTTCCCAAGTGGTGTGCTGTGGATTACAGGTTTGCAGAGATACTGATCTCAGTGGTTGGGGGCAGCTGGGAGAAGTGGTGCAGGCGGAGCTCCAGACTGGTTGACTCTAGCTGCTTCTGGTCAGAGCTACGCCCCCAAACCGGTTACCACCAGACCTGAGCAGCCTCATCTGTTTACCCCAGAGAACCAATGAGTACTGTTTTCTGTGTTTGCCATGATGCGAAAAGGGGCGAGGAGCATTGTTCTACAATACGAGGTGGATCAAGACATCTCCCCCTTCACCCTAAGCATGTGTCCTACCTTTGAACTCTGCTGTTGGATGGAATAAACATAGCAGAGATTGTTGCCCCTTCTGCCTCAAATGTTCTGCCTCCTGCCACCATCTATTAAAATCCTTCCTCTCCTTCCACATCCATCTTGAATGCCATACCCTTCAGTGAAGGCATGGCACAAACCTCTCTTCAATCCACAAACGGAATGCAATCACTCTCTCCTTTGAACCCAAAGAGTACACTGGGAGATGAGCTGCTTCTTGAGACACCTACTTTGTCTCTTAATAAAGAGAAATGTGGATGTGTCTTAAACCCACTGGTAGAGAGGTGTTTTATTCATGTTTTATAATATCCCTGCAGTGCCTAGCAGAGGGCGATGCCACAATAAGGATGAGAATTCCAGAAGGATTTTTCAGAAATGAACTGCACTGGGCTTTCGGGGCCCACTGAGATCACCTAATTCAGCTCTCTTAATTTTCAAATGAGAAAACAGACTCAGAAAGGTTAAATGACTCATTCGTGATCATAGCTAGTTAGTGAAAACTGGGACCAGACCTGGTCTCCTCGCCCCTTCTTGTGTCACATCATGCTATGTTACTTAAATCATGATTCAAAAAACAGTATGTTTTTGCTACAATAGTCTAAATGCAGGTCAATAGAATTGCTGAAGTCCCTAGCAATTGCTTGCTTACGAGATTTCAAAAGACAATCAGAAAAAGACCAGTTTATTGTTATAGTAACCAAAATAAATTCAGGGCCAAGGACAGCAACAGGAAAGCAAAAAGTCACTCCTACATTCCCTCAGTTTCAAAATTATATTTAATAAATGAAAAAGTCAACCTGTTTTTTCCCCAAAATATGGATGTTATAATCAGTTCAACAGCAAGGATTATCTCTTTCTTTGCCTTCACTGTGCTTGATTAATGTTTTTGGCTAATTGTACTCTCATCTCCTTTTTTGGACTAATGCCATTTCTACAAGGTCTCGCAAATTGGCTCTCTACCTAAGATGAATTGTCTCCTTATAAAAGTGAAATACAATAGGCTCAGGAGATGAACCAACCTAACCTTCACTATTACAAGATGCTACCTTAAAATAGACCCTCGATGACTTATTCACATGAAAACACAAGACCCTACCACCGAAATTGAAGAGTCGATTCTCTCCACCGTTTTCTAAAACGTGCCTTTTCACTGACCCTAAGCTACAGACCACCCTTCTTTTTTATTCACTGCAACGCATTTCAGGCAGTTTTGGAACCTGAAAACATTAGAGCAAATCCAAATCACGTACTGTGATGTGAACATACCACTTAATTACAAGTTATTAGATAAAGTGTGATTAAAGTAAACCTCTGTTAATACCAGGATTCCTAAACTAAGCTTAGAAATAGCAGCTCTGAGAGACAGGTGTCAAGTTGCACATCTAGTTCCAGGGGTTTCGATCTGACATTCCCTGGTGTAAGTTAGTCGGGCAAGCAACCTGTCAGAAGAGCCAGAAGCTTTCTGCAGTTCCTTTTACAGTGGGACAACATGGCCCCAGGTGGAGGGGGAACCGTTTCCTCCACACTGCCCAAAGTTGGAGATTAAACTTTCACTCCACCTTGGGACCCAAGTCACTATCAAGCAAACGAGTCGCCACCCCCTCAGGTTGAAGAGCCCAAATGAGCTCAAACGTGCACTTTAAGGAAGGAAGATTGCTCGCACGGGGGCAAGGAGCCCCCGAACCCTGTACTCCATCCTCCCCAACCCTGCTCACCTGAGCCCATGGATTAGGGGAGCGCTGCTGGATCTCCTCAGGGTTCCCCCGTAAGATGTATCAGGCTCAAGGTCCAGCTCCATTTTCTCCTGAGCCATGTCAGACTTGCAGGCAGGCACAGCGGGCAGTGCTCAGCTCCTGGTGCTTAGCTATGGACTCCCAAGACTCTCACTGCAGGACTGAGCTGCTGGGGACTGGCAGCTGGGGGCGGGGGCTAAGGGGCGGAGGCTTGGGGACGAGGGCGGGGGCTGGGGGCGGAGAAAAGTAGGAGAGGAGGAGGGAAGGAGGATGATGATGAGGAAGGGAGGATGATGGTGAGGCGGGGAGGAGGATGCAGAGGTAGTGGTGGAAGGCGACAGAATGAAGGAAAAGGATGCAGGAAAGAAGAGGGATGGAGGGAAAACAAGGATGGAGGGAGGAAGGAAGAGGGAGGGAAAAGGATAGATGGAAAAGCAGGAGGACAGAGAGGATAAGAGGAGGAGGGCAGAGGGTGAAAAGGGAGAGGAAGAGGGCGGGGGAGGGAGGGGAAGGGAGAGGGCAGAGGGAAGGGAGGAGGACAGAGGGGAAGGGAAAAGAGGAGCACAGGGGCGGGAAAGGAGGTGGTCTGGGGAAGAGGAGAGAGGAGGGAGAAGAGGAGGGGGAGGAAACTAGGCAGCGGCGGAACTCATGCTGCTATCTTTCCGGCTGAGGACCACAAGCGGGGCCGGGCTACAGATGCTGCGGCTGCCCGGGCAGCGCTAGCACCGAGGACCTGACAGTCGGGTAGGACCCGGCCGGGCAGCCTTGGCGACTCCAGCTCCCCATGCTCGGGGACCCGGTCCAGCCCCCCATGCTCCCGGACCTGGTCCCGGAGGCTCCTCAGCCCTGGGATCGGTGCTTCTCCCCTCCCTGCCCCCCTCCCGCCTCGAGGACAGGTTGGGGGTTCGGCCTCTCAGCCGCCGCCGCGATGCCTCCTCTTCCTCTCTTGGGTTCTAATGGTCTGGGGGAACACGCTGGGGCCAAGACCAAAATCTACAACCTGCAGTCTCTTCCGCCTCCCACGCTTCAGAAGCGGGAACCTCCGCGGGGCCAGTTCTTCCGCGTCCGGGCACCCATCGGGTCCTGCGCACGCGTCCAGCGGCCACTCCAATGGGCCCGCGGGCACGGAGCGTGCGTGGCAGCCCCGCCTCGAAATCCTCCTCCAAAGGGGAGGAGCGTTTCCAGGGGGCCCGGCGCCTTCCTCGATGGCATTGGCCTGGGGACCCTGGCGCCCAATTTTGAAAAGAACCAATAGTTGGGAAATGCTGGAGCATCGGCTTTCAGGAGGAGTTTGGGCCAATATTCATGGGAAACAGAGAAAAACATGGGATTTCCACGTTATTTCACTCCTAATTTGTACGCTCCGACCTCTGTGATCCCCACTCATGCCTTAAATCCCTCGATTTTGTTGGTCTTTGTCTGGAGGGGCTGATTTCTTTTTCAGATCATCCATTTGGATGCACTAGACAAAAGAGAAGTGGGAAAACAAACGCAATGGATAAAAATAAAGCGAATATCATGACAGTTCGTATAGCTAATGAGAAACTCAGTTCCATTTTGCAAGCATCTTTAGATTCAACAAAACTGGGAAAAGTCCGAAGAACAGGTAGCAAGCAGAACCAAATGTTTTCTCTTACTAGGAATTACGGAGTCCCGAACAATCATGACTCAGCGTGTGTGAGATCTGGATTTTTTTTTTTTTTTTTTTTTTTAAAGAGTCTCGCTCTGTCGCCCAGGCTGGAGGGCAGTGGCGCGATCTTGGCTCACTGCAACCTCTGCCTCCCCGCCCGGGTTCAAGCGATTCTCCTGCCTCAGCCTCCTGAGTAGCTGGAATTACAAGCGCCCGCCACCACGCCTGGCTAATTTTTTTGTATTTTTAGTAGAGACAGGGTTTTGCCATGTTGGCTAGGCTGGTCTCGAACTCCTGGCCTCAGGTGATCCACCCGCCTCCGCCTCCCAAAGTGCTGGGATTACAGGCACGAGCCACCACGCCCGGCCGAGATTTGGATTTTTTATTTAACTAACACCTACATAAAACTTGTTATGTGCTAGGCACTATTCTAAGAGTTTTAGAAATATTAACTGTCTTGGTTGTGACTGGCCAGTGGTGCAGGTGCTAAAGAAATTTACGGAGACAGTCATAGGTAACGAAAGGCAGATTTGTTAGAGAAGATATGAAAATACGTTGCAAGGATGCAATGGGCAGCACTACAGAGGAGGAGCTGTCTGCAAAGAAGCAGGGACTGGAGGGAAGTTTTATAGGGTCATGCTGGAGGTGGGTAAGTGCAGAAAGAGGTCATGCTGCTGGGGCCACTGTGTGGAAGGTGTGCCCTCTGGTTGTTTGTGCTCATTGTTCTTCCCCACCTGGGGCCCACCTGGCCCCTTTCTCATTGCTGCTTACTTCTCAGGACTCTGCATCCCACCCCGCCCCGTAACACCCCTCAGAACAACAATGACAAATCTTTGGAATTGGGGGTGAGGTCTCATCTTCCAACTGCTTCCTGCTGACCAGGGGTATAGAGTTGACCCTATCTATGGTTGTTGGTCTGTCAGGAGACCCTGTGGGTCATTGTCCCAGACTGTGGGACCTAGGATATTGAATCTTGCTGGAGGAAGGGACGCATCACAGAGTGGGAGTATGTCAAGGCAAAACTGGTGACCAGCTGAATCCAGGGGAGACTCATAAAGGTAGCAGGCATCATTGGGGAGAGACTGATATCCCATTCACAGCATTACTTGAAAGTGAAACTGCTGAATTCTAGAAGATAAAAGTTTGTTTCTTAAGCCAGTTACTGAAAAGGCAAACAAAAAACCCCACAACCATTTGTAGTGTGACTGTTTTTCCTTATTGGAAGCCCATTTAGATAGCCTGGAAGTTAAACTCAAAGAAAAAGTGTTTAAATATAATTAGACACAAGAAGAGTGTATTCAGGGTTATGAGTATAGCAGGTGAATACATGACTCTTAGGAAAAGTGTGAAAAGGTTTTTTTAAATTACATTGATAATTTAGACATATTTTTTAAAAGGGCACAGAATTAAGTTATATTAGAGGAAAACATTGCTTCGTTGTTTTTTTTTGTTTTTTTGTTTTTTTTTTTTTTCAAGATGAAACATTTTAGCATTAGGCCATAATAACAGAATTGGAGGAAAAAGTTACAGGAGCTGACAAAAAATGAAGGAGAGAGTTATTATCTTTGGCATTCTCCGGGGAGAAAAAGCTGAAAGCAGCAAGGCACAGCAAAAGTTGAACTGAGATATTATTCTGTGAAGCTTTAACTTCTTACAATTATATTAAGAGCAGATTAATATCTTCAGAAAATCTTGTTTTTAACATAGGGGACTGATGTTAGATTATCCTAAATTATTCCCTTTCAGTTATAACCAACTTAAACACATACAAAATTCCTTTCATAACTTCTCCTTTGTAAACCTTCTCACGACTTACACAGACTGTATGGACTTTCTGACTTGGACATCAGGGCTTTCTGACTTGTCCTAAACACCCCTTTCTTAAACAACAGGTCATTTTACTTTAGGACAAAAATTTGTCATAAAAGATCCTTTCTTGGCTGGGGCGCAATGGCTCATGCCTGTAATCCCAGCAGTTTGGGAGGCCAAGGCAGGCAGATGACTTGAAGTCAGGAGTTCAAGACCAGTCTGGCCAACATAACATGGTGAAACCCTGTCTCTACTAAAAATACAGAAATTAGCCGGGTGTGGTGGTTGGCATCTGTAATCCCAGCTACTCCGAAGGCTGAGGCAGGAGAATCACTTGAAGCTGGGAGGCCGAGGTTGCAGTGAGCCGAGATTGCACCACTGCACTCCAGCCTGGGCAGACTTGGTGTCAAAAACAAAAAAAAAAATCCTTTCTCATACAAAATTTTTATTTAAAACCTTCCTTACTGGCTGGTCGCAGTGACTCATGCCTGTAATCCCAGCACTTTGGGAGGCCGAGGTGGGCGGATCACGAGGTCAGGAGTTCGAGACCAGCCTGGTCAACATGGTGAAACCCTGTCTATACTAAAAATACAAAAAAAAATTAGCTGGGCATGGTGGCAGGTGCCTGTAGTCCCAGCTACTCGGGGGGCTGAGGCAGGAGCATCGCTTGAACCCAGGAGGCAGAGGCGGAGGTTGCAGTGAGTTGAGATCATGCCACGGCACTCCAGCCTGGGCAACAGAGCAAGACTCCATCTCAAAAAAAAAATAGCCAGGCATGGTGGCATGCGCCTGTAATCCCAGCTACTCTGGTGGCTGAGGTGGGAGAATTGTTTGAACCTGGGAGGCGGAGGTTGCAGTGAGAGATCATGCCACTGCACTCAGCCTGGGCAACAGAGTCAATATTTCTGGTTTTCGAACCTTTTACTAAAGGTAACCTCCTATGTGAAATTAAGAAGCGTTGGCTGGGCGTGGTGGCTCACACCTGTAATCCCAGCACTTTGGGAGGCCGAGGCGGGCGGATCACGAGTTCAAGAGATCGAGACCATCCTGGCCAACATGGTGAAACCTCATCTCTACTAAAAATGCAAAACTTAGCAGGGCATGGTGGTGCTCGCCTATAGTCCCAGCTACTCAGGAGGCTGAGGCAGGAGAATCGCTTGAACCTGGGAGGTGGAGGTTGTAGTGAGCCAAGAACACACCACTATACTCCAGCCTGGCGACAGAGCGAGACTCCGTCTGAAAAAAATAAAAAAGAAGCCTTAACTGAGGGGATGATTTAAACATGAGGTGTCTCCAAAGAGATGGCAAGCAATTTAGAAGATCTAGAACTGGTCCAAAGGTAACTCAGAGAAAAGAAAATTTCAAGACAGGAAATCAGAAGCTGTCCATGGAGGGAAAAATAATCAATACATGGCAAAAGTACCACAAGTATTAAACCACAAAGGAGTGACTTTCAAATCCAGGAATTGAACCCAGGTGCCATTGTGATAGGGCAAAGCCTTAGCAACTGACCTACAGCACAAGGTGACTATTGTTGTTTTACCACGAGTTCAGAGCATTTTCAAGCTTGCAAAAAGTTTTAACTGCTCAAGAGAATTTTCTAAGACTAGCTATGTTATTATTATGCATCCTTCTTTTAATGTAACCATTTTCTTTTCATGGTGTTCTCAATTCCAATAGTGACTCAATCTAAATAAAAGCCTGTTAAAGTCCAGATAGTAATTTTCCAGGTTTTTACCACATAAGCAAAAGGTATTTCCAGAAAGGGGTAGAGGAGGCATCTCCATGGCAGGCAGCTTTTTAAATCAAAAGGGAAGTTTATGATTTTACTTGCCTCCTCCAGAGTTGCCCTTGGCTTTGTTTTATTGATGACTCATGTTTGATCTGGAAGCTAGCCAAAGCAGAAAGCCCCCCTTCAGTTTAAGGCCTGATGATCATCAAGGGTTGGGATTATGTCCCAGGGGCCCTTTGGCCCTCCAGGGCAGTCCCATTTCCGGTGGCCGAGCTTGTGGCAGAGGGGGCAAGCCATGCGGGGGTTTTTCGTCATTCATCCCATAGGACCAGTTTGCCTTCCAGTGGCGTGGGCTTCTGCACTGATGGCAGTTATCTGGAGGAGTATCCTTAGGGCAACCTGGAATGGAGGCTAGGGACTTGCAAAGCAGCCAACAGTTGACCCTGCTTCTCGTCCCTGCGTTCTTCTTTCTCCTTAGCCCTGTCCTTATCCTGCTCTTGGTTACAAAAGACTGAGGAGACTAATTTGAGGTTTTCTGCATAGAGGCCATGCTGTATTACAAAAGAAAATTGGACAATTTTCATTTTTTAAATTTATCTCAGGGTTACATTTGTCTCAACGTTTTGGGATGCAACCCAGAGGTTAGTCTGACGGAATAGAGGAAGTTTGTCCCACGGTGGGACTGGAAAACGATGAGCTGCTGGGGGCTAATGTCTGCTGCGGACATGAAGCACACTCTCGCCGCAAACCGCCCCCCCACTGCCCCACCGGGAAGAGGACTCAGCTCACATCTGCTGAGGAATTCCAGTGCACTTTTCTTTTCTTTTCTTTCTTTCTTTCTTTTTGTGTTTTTTTTCTTTGAGATGCAGTCTCGCTTTGTCACCCAGGCTGGAGTGCAGTGGTGGGATCTTGGCTCACTGCAACCTCCACCTCCCAGGTTCAAGCAATTCTCCTCTCTTAGCCTCCCAAGTAGCTGGGGTTACAGGCATGCACCACTACGTCCAGCTAATTTTTTGCATTTTTAGTAGAGACGGAGTTTCCCCATGTTGGCCAGGCTGGTCTTGAACTCCTGACCTCAGGTGATCCTCCCACCTCGGCCTCCCAAAGTGCTGGGATTACAAGCATGAGCCACTGAGCCTGGCCTCGAGTGCACTTTCTAAAGGGGCATCCCACCTACTGGAAAGGACATCTCAGCGCTGGGGCCTTACGCTGGATGGTTAGCCCAAGTGCGAGGAAAAAGGGTAAAGGAAAAACTCAGCCTGGTCCCATCCCAGGAGAGAGGACCAGAATGGGGAGACTCACTGCTCTGAGGCTGTTTGCGATCACCTAATTTGGGAACGTCCAGAGCAGGAGGTCTGGCTGTTTTCGCAGGACTATTTCGAGTAAGAAAGAGGGGCTCTGAGCTCCCCAAAACATATATGCCAATTGCACCACAAAGGGATTGTAGACCTTTTCGCCAGAAGGGATAGGAGAGGGCCTTCTTCCCTTCTGGGCAAGGCAGCCAAACCTGTTCACACCCGCTGGCCTTCAGGCCACACCAGGAAATGGCCCTGACCAGTTGCCATCAATTGCCAGAGGGATACTAGAATTTGTCGGCTGGAAGACTGAAAAGTAAAGCAAATTCTGAACTCTCACGGGATCGTGGGGCAGCAGTCTGATGTCTTTCCACCGGGACCTCCTGGTTCCCTGGGGAGCAGCCCTGGCCAGGGACTTTAAATTATCTCAGGGTTTTGACGCTGTCCAACGAGAGGTTGGAATTGGAGGAAAGGAAGAGAGTAGGGGAGAGGCCCATACAGGCCACCAAAATGTTGCACGTGCAACTGGCCAGTGGCGCGGGTGGTAAAGGAATTTACCAAGACAGTCATAGGTAAAGAAAGGCAGATTTATTAGAGAAGTCATGAAAAATATGTTGCAAGGAGGCAAAGGGCAGCACTGCAGAGGAGGAGCTATCTGCAAAGAGGCAGGCGCTGGAGGGAGCTGGAGGGGGCTGCATGTGGAAACAAGTCATGCTGCTGGACCCACATGTGGAACGAGGTCGTTGTGCCCTAGGTCTCTCTGAACAATTTTGCATCGTTCTTCCCCACCTGGGGCGCTTTGCTCATTGTTTCTTACTTATCTTAACAGGACTCCGCAAACTCTTAATCCTCACCACTTGAATGGCCCTGGGGAAGAGAAGGCCATTGCATTGAAATGTAATAGTTATGAAATTGCTTTCAAAATTCAGCCAGAAATAATAATTTTGCCTGCCTCTTTTCAATTATCCCATACTAAACTTGCCAAGGCCAATTGTCATTTTATTCCTCACTGTTTATGCTTTCTGCCTGCAGTATGAGGGATTTGTAAGTACTTTTAGATGGTTTCCTTTAAATTGCCTGTATTTTTCTCCCAGCTAGATTAGAAACAACAACCTCTGTTTTTGAGCAACTTAGGTATCTCTTTTTATCTCAAGGTCTCAGCAACCCTTTAGGCCAGCCCCACCTCCTACTCCCTGCTCAAAAGAAATTATAATACATTCTTTTGTTCACAATAGCTACTAAACAATCATTTGTTGAGGAGGCACATGCACTGACCCCAGGAGCTTAACAATTTAGGAGAACAAGACGAGAAGAATGCTACTTTGGCTATCATTTCTAGGTTTTATTCACATCATTCTTGCCTGCTAGTTTTTTTTTTTAACCTTTCATGTAAATCTTTTGGGAAGGTTTGGGGTGTTTGTGATTTGTAGATTTGGGTTCAACTTGTATTTGACTTGCTCTTGTGGTAACTAAAGGTTACAACGTAGCTTCAAGGGTGTCATGACAACTGGTAAAACAAAGAGCTGATTATCACGTTTGTTACTTCCCTTTTATAGGTGAGGGCCTGGGACACAGGGCAGCAGACTGGGATATGCAGAGAAGAGTAGCCTAATTGTCAAGTCTAGATCTAACAAAAACAGTGTCCCAAGATCATGGCATATTTCCCTGGAACTGGAAGAACTGATCAAGAAACACAGCTAGGTTGGTATAATAATGTGTGGGTAGAAATGGGGAGAAGTGAAAACAATTTCTTTAATGTTGTGTTTGCCATTGTAGCATATAGAATTCTTGCTGTTTTTGTATTACTTGTTCCTTTTGATGTTCCAATTTGTGTATGTACTATGAGTCCTATTTATATCTTTACAGGTTTGGGGTTCCTGACATGTAGCTGTTCTTTAGTAAAAGAGAGCTCTTTCACTTTGATAATAGCTGTAAATTTACTACCATCTCATATATTTAGTTATTTCATATTACTAACTCCTTTTCTTAGAAACACAATCCATTAGTCACTCTTTCCTTGTCATTTTATTATACCTATTTTCTTAGTGTTGTACTTATTTAAAAATTAGATACTTGTAAGGCTTAGGCAGGATGAAATTTTGTCTATTTATTCAAAATATACATATGAAATCTTACTACCTGCCAAGAATACTAGCAAACGTTGAAAATTAAAATGAACAGAATGGAGGTAAGATTCCCTTGTTCACTGGCCTGCTTCATATTTTTCTGTTATTCAGGCAATTTGGTTTTTTACTCTGTTCTGTCTTTAATCACTGCTTCTGCATTCACCCTGAATTTACTCAGCTTTAACCACCATCTTTTATAAACTTTCAGGTACCCTGGGAATTTTAACAGTGGCTTTTAGGACATCTTGATACTAGCCTGAATTCTGCTGCTATCTAATTATGTGCCATTAATCTCTTTGGAATTTTATCCAACTGTAAAACAGAAATGATTTACCTACTTTACAAGATAACTATGAAAGATAGGCTATTTAAACCTGCATTTATTCATAAAATAATTTCATAAGTATTTATCAAGTGCTTATGAGTACAGAAATTGTGTCCAGGGAGATATTCTGAGGCACCTCATTTTTTTTTTTACTTAAACAGAAGGGCAGAGGAATCTTGGCTTTGCCACTTAGTAGCTGTAACTTGAGTAACCCCTCTGGGCTTTGGTTTCCCCCTGTGAAAAATGGGCATTGTGCTGGTGCCTACCTCAAAGAATTATTGTAAACTTTAAATGCAATCACCTATTTAAAGTGATTAGGACAGTACCTGGCACATAGTAAGTGTCCAAGAAACAGTAGCTATTATTAATCTGTCTTATATCAGGAATGGGGACTCCACATCATCTTCATGTCTGGGATTTAAGTAATCTGATTCTGCCTAATATAATCAAGTTTGTCTTATTCTATTCCCAGAATGAACAAAGAATACATATTTATTATCTTACATGTCATAACTTGTCACGAACTATCTCAAGACTGTCCCATTATTTTAAGTTCACCACTGGGTAGCTGAGCAGGGTTAATGATTGAACCAATCCAGATAAGTATGTAAAAACATTTTGTAGGCCAGGTGCAGAGGCTCACACCTGTAATCCCAGCACTTTGGGAGGCCGAGGCGGGTGGATCACCTGAGGTCGGGAGTTCGAGACCAGCATGACCAACACAGAGAAACCCCATCTCTACTAAAAATACAAAATTAGCTGGGAGTGGTGGCACATGCCTGTAATCCCAGCTACTCTGGAGGCTGAGTCAGGAGAATAGCTTGAACCCGGGAGGTGGAGGTTGCGATGAGCCAAGATTGCGCCATTGCACTCCAACCTGGGCAACAAGAGCAAAACTCTGTCTCAAAAAAAAAAAAATTATCTATAAAGTGTTATGATTATTTTAATTAACAACTCCCATTTCACTAGGTTTATTTGCCTTCTCAGCCAGTTCTCTATATGGTTACTAAAATGTGTGGTTTTACAAAATTATTAGCATGGAGTTAAGATTTTAGTACTTAGTGTGGCTCATTAAGTGATGGTTAAAATTTCTAAAACAGCAGTTCTTAAAATGATATGAGCCATGGCAGCATTCTTAGAATGTATGTAGCTTCTAATACTACCTGAAATGAAAACACTGATTTGCATAGATACTAAATTCTGAGATACTTGTTTTTTAAAAAGCCTCACTGCTTTAACTCAAATCTTTGTAAATTAGCTGAGGTCTTTTTTATATGAATAGCTGTGAGGAGCCAGATTATATATAATGTAAAAACACACACCGAGGCAGGCGCGGTGGCTCACGCCTGTAATCCCAGCACTTTGGGAGGACGAGGCAGGCGGATCACCTTCGGTCCAGGAGTTCGAGACCAGCCTGGCCAACATGGTGAAACCCCATGTCTACTAAAATACAAAAATTAGCCAGGCGTGGTGGCGAGCGCCTGTAATCCCAGCTACTTGGGAGGCTGAGGCAGGAGAATCGCTTGAACCTGGGAGGTGGAGGTTGCAGTGAGCCGAGATCACAGCCAGTGCACTCCAGCCTGAGCAACAAGAGCGAAATTCCATCTCAAAAACAAAAAACAAAAAAACTGTACAATTATGGTTTAAAATAGAAAGAAACCACACTGAAAACAGTAATTCGTTTGCCAAATGAACTCAGTTAGGTTAGCACCTTAGCAAGACCCTTTGGGAACAAGTGGCCTCTAAGTACTTCGGTAGCAGTATCTTTTTTTTTTCTTTTCAGACTTTTGCTTTTCTAAAATTACAAAGGTGTAGTGTGTCTGCTGTTACAGGATGGAAAAATGCATCATAGGAGGTTGGAAGCTTGTTGGCCTCAGTCATAAAGGGATAAGAAAATTGAGAATTAGGCATAGGGCAGAAAGGACCTCACCCCTCCCAACGCTTTCATTTCTAAATAATGCTTGAGGAAACCATGCCAGGGTTTGTAAAAGAGTAGAGCCACAACCACGGGGAGTGGGCACTGGGGAAGGAGGAAGGAGGGGACGACGTGGGGATAAAGCGGCTTCTTAACTGCGCCTGCGCCCCTGGCAAAGCTGACAGAGGAGCGTGAAGTGACGTCATTGCCTGCGTCACAATACGCGTCATCTGACTGGAAGCGTATCGCAGGCTCTGAGGGGCGGAACCCAACGGATGGTCAAAGGCGGCAGATTGTAGTTTTTGTTTTGGCCGGAAAGGCTTACCATGAGTTGCCAGGGCTGAGATGGAGAAGGATTCGCGGCGGTGACAGATTAAATTCCCCAGTTACATTATAGACTTGGAGGTGGGGGATCTTCTCATCGTTAGAGGCCCCGATCATGGGAGATAGGCGGTTCGGAGCCAGTCCTGCCTAACTTTGTGTTCACTGATGTTAGGGATGCTAGGGCTGCAAAGGTGGGCACCCCTACTCGTCTAAGAGCTTTCTCCTCTCTTCTCTTTTTCCCCTTTGCCTCTCTCCTTACATCACCTGCCCACTAAGTCGACTTGTCCTTGTGTGAACGGCAGCCGGAAAGCCTTGAGAACTTATTCCTCGACCCGGACATGGCACAGGAGAAAATGGAAGTAGGTTTCGAATCGCTGCCGAGTTCCACTACCGCAGACAGCAACATTCCGAGAAGAGTCAACAGTGCCCCTTTGATCAATGGACTTGGGTGAGCCAGGTTGAGATACTGAAGGAGGCAAGCGGGTGGGGAGGAGGTGTTCGGGAAAGTGATTTCCTATAGAATTCCCGTCCCTTTATTTGTTGAGGTTCTGCAGGTATCTCGCTTGTTCCTGGTGTCCTGAGATCCCACCCTCAACCTTGGGTGGGGGTAGTGGGACGGGCTGACCTGAGGGAGAGCGCGCACCCACCCTGAGGTTGACAGACATCTGAATCTGAACATCCTCCCCTGATCAGAGTCCACCCGGACCCGAATGCAGCAGCCAATTGGTGTGGAGCACGGCTTTTTTCTAACTTCACCCCATTTCTTACCGATTCCTTTGAAGAAACTTAGCATCCTCCCCCACTCACCCCCAGATCTTCTGCCATGACTGTAATATTTGTCATTTCAGCTGCTTCATCACCTCTGACCTTCACCTCCAGCCACTTGAATGGAAATGGTTGTCAAACAAATAAACTTTGGACTTTTTTTACACCTTTTTTTTTTTTTTGAAACAGAGTCTTGCTCTGTCGCCCAGGCTGGAGTGCAGTGGCACGATCTCAGCTTACTGTAACCTCCGCCTCCTGGGTTCAAGCAATTCTCGTGCCTCAGCCTCCCTAGTAGCTGGGATTACAGGCGCCTGCCACCACACCCGGTAATTTTTTGTATTTTTAGTAGAGACAGGGTTTCACCATGTTGGCCAGGCTGGTCTCGAACTCCTGGCCTCAGGTGATCCGCCCGCCTCAGCCTACCAAAGTGCTGGGATTACAGATGTGAGCCACTGCTCCTGTCCTACACCTATTTTTTATTGGCGCAAAAAGTTTTGGTACCACAGAAGCTTGATCTCCTAAATTACACATTCTCACTGGGTGATACTTCCCCCAAGCGGGGAGAAAATAGTTCTTAGGGGGGTGTGAAAAATTTTTACTCTTTTTATGTATAAAGCACAGATATACATACAGTCTGTACACAGATATATAGTATATATGTGTTATTAAAATTTCACGGAGGGGAAGCAATTAGGGGAAAAAATGTCTAAAAAGGCTTTTTAGAGGGTCAATAATGAAAAAATAATTTAGAAACACTGCACTAAATGATGGTTAACTGTATTTCTGAAGATCTGGGATTACTAAATCTTGTTTCCTTTTTTTGTTTTTTAAGACGGAGTCTCACTGTGTCGCCCAGGCTGGAGTGCAGTGGCGTGATCTCGGCTCACTGCAACCTCCGCCTCCCGGGTTCAAGCGATTCTCCTGCCTCAGCCTACCGAGTAGCTGGGACTTCAGGCACCCGCCACCACGCCCGCCTAATTTTTTGTATTTTTAGTGGAGACAGGGTTTCACCGTGTTAGCCAGGATGGTCTCGATCTCCTGACCTTGTGATCTGCCCGCCTTGGCCTCCCAAAGTGTTGGGATTACAGGCATGAGCCATCGCGCCCGGCCTAAATCTTACTTAAATTAGACTTTTAAAATGATATTTTGGATCTCACATTTCAGTATTATAAGGTTTTCTAGATATCATAAAAATGTCTGAAAAATGCATTCACTACATACATTGCTAACTTTGCTCCTCACCTTTTGTGGCATCATACTGATTGATAGTTGTAATTCACAGTACCATAGACTTATCAGGAAGGGATTCAGAGACCAGCTTTACCCTCCTTGTTTAACATATGAGGAAACTGAGGCCCATAAATCTCCAAAATGACATGTTTAGTGGCAGAGCCAGTACTAGGAACCTCTGTTTCCTGACTCCTAAATGACTCTTCTGGCCACTACTAATGAATAACTAAGTTGATTAACTAAATAAATGCAGCTTTTGGGTCATTTGAGGTAGGAGAGAATATACTGTTCACAAAATGAAAAGCAAACTAAGATTGACCAAAAAAGAAAAAAAATACATTACCTTTTTAAAATAGGCAGGTGGAAAAACATAGAAGGGGGACTCTGCATGTTGTGCTGAGAACAAGAACATTTTATTCACTCAGGATTTTGCTCTAATCCTGTTGTGGAAATAAAGGAATTATGGGACCCACTCTACTAGTAGAAGAGAGCAGTAGGGAGAATGTTGGGTTTATTGAAGACAATATAAAAAGAAGAAATAGACTGCAAATAGACGATGGAGGATGTGTACTTGAAAGAACCTGTGGATCCTCTTTAATGTATTAAATATGCCAGAGAAGGAGTGGACCCTTCCCTAATCCTCAAAGCCTTGGAAACACAGAGATCTCAGTTATCCCTTCATATCTTGCTTTGTTCTGCAAAGGATTTTTTTTTGTTTTGTTTGTTTTTGGCTTTTATCATATTAGAGCATAGCTATAGTGTTAAATTCCATAGCTAAAGATCCTAATGCATGAAGTAAAATTTTTACAGAAAGGTAAGGGTCACTAGCATATTTCTCTAGTAGGAGTTTAAAGATAGAGAAACCACAAAGTGGACGGAGTCCAGGGACTCTAGTCCATCAGAAAGAAGTAACATAGGAATGATGTGTGACATCCCTGAGATTGGGGAACTTGCCTAGATGATCTGAGGGCATATTTTGTGCTGTTGTAGAAAATGTAGGGCATGGTCAGAGAAGTTATTCTGAAGCAAGAAAAATTTAGAGTAGGATTACACTGAGCCTTAGTTGAATTCATTTTCACCTCAGTTCTTATTTGCATATGCATACTGCTCACTTTTCTCCCTTTTTTTTTCTTCCTTGGCCCTCTAATACTTGTGTACTTCCCCTTTCTAAACTATACCTGGCAGTAAAGCATTCTCTTCAGAAAGTGAGAATCACTAGCATATTTCTTTAGTAGGAGTTATAGAAACCACAAAGTGGACAGAGTTCACGGACTCCGGTCCATCAGAAAGAAGTAACATAGGAATGATGTGTGACATGCCTGAGGTCAGGGAACTTGCCCAAATGATCTGAGGGGATGTTTTGTGCTGTTGTAGAGAATATTTAGCTTACTAAACATTGTTGCACCTCTTTCAAGTCATTTTCGAACTTTGCTCCATGTTTCTTCTATATAAAGACCCTCTTGCACCAGCATTTGCAGAATTAAATTCCTTACATTGGTTTCTTTTGTATCAATTCTTTAATACAGCATTACTGTGTTAAAGAAGTATCTGCACTGTTTTATGTGTATCTTGAACTAATAAAAATTCCAACGTCAAAAGTTTTGAACCTCTTGGTTCTTTATACTCTTTATCCCTGTAGTTGGCTGACTTTATTACTAGTATCAATAACTATGTTTAAAGCTAGGAGTTTTTTTCTTCTCTTTCTCTGACCCTTATGCAAAGACTCAGAGATTAGGTTCTTGTATTCCTGCCAGTGCCTCCCTACCTTAAAAACCTCTACCTTGACCCTGCATTTAAACTGTTACTGCCTCAATTATTATTATTATTTTCCTGAGATGGAGTCTTGAGGCTGGAGTGCAGTGGTTCAATCTTGGCTTACTGCAACCTCTGCCTCCTGGGCTCAAGCGATTCTCCTGCCTCAGCCTCCCGAGTAGCTGGGACTACAGGCATGCACCACCATGCCTGGCTAATTTTTGTATTTTTAGTAGAGACGGGTTTCACTATGTTGGCCAGGCTGGTCTCGAGCTCCTGACCTCATGATCTGCCCACCTTGGCCTCCCAAAGTGCTGCTATTACAGGCATGAGCCACTGCCCCTGACCCTCAATTCTATTTGAAAGGCAAATTACTGCCCCAGACCCAAATGCAGCCCACCACCTGGATTTGCAAATAAAATTTTATTGGAATGGAACCATCCCCATTTGTTTAGTTATTATCTATGGCTACTTTCCCACTGCAGTGGCAGAACTGAGGAGTTGCAACAGATACTGTATGGCCCACAAATCCTCAAATGTTTACTCTCTGGCCCTTTGCAGAAAAAGTTTGCCCATCCTTTGGTTTATTGAACTCTTACGAACGTGGAAGAATAGCAGCCATGAAAAATGATTACTTTGGGAATATAAGTGACATAAATCTATTATAGTTTAGACAGAGCTGTTTATTGATCATTTGATGTGGAACATTGAACTTCATCCAGTTACACTACCTTTGCTTTTTCCGAGTTAGAAGTAGCACTTAACTCAGTTCAGATATCACCTAGGGTTTTATAAATTCATGTTGAATAATGCATATCAGTTGAAGTATATATTGCCTGAATTATTTCTTTCAGTTATAGTCTTACTAAAATTGGCGAACAAATTTAGGGTAGAATATATCATTGCTAGCCCTAAGAATTAAGCCCCCTACACATGTAAACAAAAAAGAGTGGAAAGAAAGAGCCCATTAGTGTCCCTCCAATTTTCTTATAAGTGACTGCCAGAACATATTCCTATTCTCACAAAGAAAATGACTGGGAAAGGAAGTAAACTTAGATAAATCCATATACCTTCCATTCATAAAATAGTAAGTTACCGCCTGTTATATGCAAATTATGATGTTGCAAAGACATATCTCAGGGCTCAATAAACTTTAATAGGGACTGTAAATACTTGAAGGACTTAAATGTGTGGTAGAGTAAGATAAGTGCGTAGGGAGCTAAAGAAAGTGCTAGGGGAATTCAAAGAAGGAAGGGAGAAATTACAGCGGGACTGGTGAGGGAGAAGGACAAGTTTATGAAGAAGGTGACAATTGAGATGGGCCTTCATGGATTGATAGGATACACCCTGGAAAAGAGGGGGACCAATGCTTGGGATAGTATTTTAAGTATTATATACAGAACAGACTTGAAGGCAGAAAAGCATAGATGTATTCCAGAGAACTGAATGGTCCACTTTGCCTGAACCCCTGACTCCTAAATGTTCATCTGCCGATCAGTGCTGATCTCAGGTGAAGTTTTTACCAATCCATGCCTTTAAAAAAGTTAAGTACAGCATAATTAAAGATGTCATTATGTAGTTGCTAATTATCCTTCCTGGGCAGGACTGTACTGTACTCTGAGATTTGTTATTCTCTTATTTTCTTAATACCAAAGTGTCATTTTACAAATGAAATGATGGTGTTGGTCAATGGTGGGATTTTTTAAAAAATGACTTGACTTGGTAAAAGAAAGAGGTGGCAACTATGTTTCTGCCTAGATTTTGTTTTGAAATTGTACTAGTCCATGAAATTGAAGAGTCTGGAGCCAAACTGTGGAGGGCTTTGAATGTCATAGTAAAGAACGTAACTGAATTTGACAGGCACTGAAGAGAGTCATTGAAAGTTGTGAGCAAACTGTTCTTTAGGAAGGTGCCCCTGGTAGTCTGTTAGATAGCCTAGAGAAGGGAAAGAAGAGAGGCAAGGAGCCCAGTTAGACTATGGCAGTCTGTGGAAAAGGAAAAAGACCTTGAATTGGTTTTTGGCAAGGAGCATGAAAAGAATCGGGTGGATATCAGAGAGAGAGAGTATAGAGGTAAAATCTAAAATACTGGCAGTTGACTGGATATAGGCAGCTAAAACAAAAGTGTTATAGATGATTTCTCACATTGGAGGAACCTGGATGAAGGGTACATGCGAACCATCTGTATTCTTTTTGCAACTTCTGGTGAGTCTTAAACCGTTTCAAAATAAGAAGTTATAATAAAAAGGAAAACATGCCAGACACAGCTGGGATCTGTAGTCCTAGCTATTTGAGAGGCTGAGGCAGGAGCATCGTTGAGCCTAGGAGTTTGAGGGCAGCCTAGGCAACATATAGCGGGGCTGACCACATCTCTGAAAAAACAATGAAATGATTTCTTCAGGATTACAAGGTCAAATAGGACGGAGTTCACTTGGTGGGCAACCATCAAAGCTGAGGACACAGACCTAACTTCAGTGGGCAGCAGCTGCACAACTTCAGTCCATTGTTATCATGGGAATGTGGCCCAGTGTTGCAAAATCTTGCAACTTTTCAATAGAAGCCAGAAAGTTGGAATCTGGATGTTGTTTTTTGTTGTTTGTTTGTTTTTGTTTTTTTTAATGTGAAATCTCACAGTGTGCAAAACAAATTCAAAAACATTGTTGACACTGTGTAGGCCAAACCAAACACATCTGTGGAAAATCTGAGTTCCATCAACCCCTGCTATTGTTATTCCTCTTATTCATGTGAAACTTTGGGAATTGAGAGGGAATTGATATTTGCACCTTGTAGCTCTGATCATAAATTTAAGTCATTTACAGGTTTAAACTGAAAATGATGTATTTCCAAGTTCACAATAAATTATATTCATTCTCCGTAGCATAATTAGGAGTAAAGTAGGGTGCTTGAGAATTCCTTACCTTATATGGAGACTTGTTTAGGCTCAGCCAACCAAGGCTGTATGTGTGTGTGTGTTTTAATTTCTACCTTTGCACAGCTTGCCTTTACCCTTGCTGTTTAGGTATTTGAAATCTTCTTTAAAAGAATTTTGTGGCCGGGCATGGTGGCTCACGCCTGTAATCCCAGCACTTTGAGGGGGACAAGGCGGGTGGATCACCTGAGGTCAGGAGTTCGAGACCAGCCAGACCAACATGGTGAAACCTCGTCTCTACTAAAAACACAAAAATCAGCTGGGCATAGTGGTGCATGCCTGTAATCGCAGCTACTAGGGGGGCTGAGGTAGGAGGATTGCTTGAACCTGGGAGGCAGAGGTCGCAGTGAGCTGAGATCGTGCCACTGCACTCCAGCCTGGGCAACAGAACAGAGCGAGACTCCGTCTCAAAAAAAATTTTTTTTTTGTAATGGATTTTATAACAAATGTTTTTCTTTTTCTTTTTAGTTTTAATTCACAGGTGTTGCAAGCTGACATGTTAAGAATTAGGACAAACAGAGCAACGTTTAAGAATCGACACTGTCTGGTAAGAAAGTGCTTATAATGGCCTCCCTGTCCAACACTTGTGCTTATTGGTCTTAACCAATGGTCTTCAAACTTGAGCATTCACAGGGAGGACTTATTAAAACACAGATGGCCAGCGGGAGTCTCACCCCCAGGGTTTCTGATTAAGTAGATGGGGGTGGAGCATGAGAATTTGCATTTCTAACAAGTTCCCACTTTGAGAAACACTGCTCTAAACATTACTGAAGGAAAAATAAACACATTGACTACAGTTATGATTGCTGCAGCTGCAACAGAATTAATTTTTAAATCCCATATGGATTTAATATTGAGATTTTATGTATAAGACCATCTGGTTTCCAATTTTTTTTTTAAAGAAAATTGTAACTTTGAGAGGAAAATTTGCAGACTCTCCTAAAAGTAATTTTTAGGCTTTTAGTTAGACTTTTATCTCACATTTATCTTGAATTATAAATAAGATTTGCTTTTCATGGTATTATCATGCAATCTCTAAATTATAACTCTTTTCTACTAATTATCCTGTAAACATAGAGAATATACTTGTAGATCAGTAAGCCAAGGTGAATACATGATTCATTATATGATTTTTTTATTGAGATGAAATTCACATAACATTCAATTAACTATTTTAAAGTATACAGTTCAATAGCATTTAGTGCATTCACAATGTTGTTCAACCACTACCGCTCTCTAGTTTCTTTTTTTTTTTTTTTGTTATGCTTTAAGTTCTAGGGTACATGTGCACAACGTGCAGGTTTGTTACATATGTATACATGTGCCATGTTGGTGTGCTGCACCCGTTAACTCATCATTTACATTAGGTATATCTCCTAATGCAATCCCTCCTCTCTCCCCGCTCCCCACAATGGGACCCAATGTGTGATGTTCCCCTTCCCGAGTCCAGGTGATCTCATTGTTCAGTTCCCACCTATGAGTGAGAACATGCGGTGTTTGGTTTTCTGTTCTTGTGATAGTTTGCTAAGAATGATGGTTTCCAGCTGCATCCATGTCCCTACAAAGGACACAAACTTATCCTTTTTTATGGCTGCATAGTATTCCATGGTGTATATGTGCCACGTTTTCTTAATCCAGTCTGTCACTGATGGACATTTGGGTTGATTCCAAGTCTTTGCTATTGTGAATAGTGCCGCAATAAACATACGTGTGCATGTGTCTTTATAGCAGCATGACTTATAATCCTTTGGGTATATACCCAGTAATGGGATGGCTGGGTCATATGGTACATCTAGTTCTAGATCCTTGAGGAATCGCCATACTGTCTTCCATAATGGTTGAACTAGTTTACAGTCCCACCAACAGTGTAAAAGTGTTTCTATTTCTCCACATCCTCTCCAGCACCTGTTGTTTCCTGACTTTTTAATGATCACCATTCTAAGGCTACAGTAACCAAAACAGCATGGTACTGGTACCAAAACAGAGATACAGACCAATGGAACAGAACAGAGTCCTCAGAAATAATACCACACATCTACAGCCATCTGATCTTTGACAAACCTGAGAGAAACAAGAAATGGGAAAGGATTCCCTATTTAATAAATGGTGCTGGGAAAATTGGCTAGCCATAAGTAGAAAGCTGAAACTGGATCCTTTCCTTACTCCTTATACGAAAATTAATTCAAGATGGATTAGAGACTTAAATGTTAGACCTAATACCATAAAAACCCTAGAGGAAAACCTAGGTAGTACCATTCAGGACATAGGCATGGGCAAAGACTTCATGTCTAAAACACCAAAAGCAATGGCAGCAAAAGCCAAAATTGACAAATGGGATCTAATTAAACTAAAGAGCTTCTGCACAGCAAAAGAAACTACCATCAGAGTGAACAGGCAACCTACAGAATGGGAGAAAATTTTTGCAATCTACTCATCTGACAAAGGGCTAATATCCAGAACCTACAAAGAACTCAAACACATTTACAAGAAAAAAACAAACAGCCCCATCCAAAAGTGGGCAAAGGATATGAACAGACATTTCTCAAAAGAAGACATTCATACAGCCAACAGACACATGAAAAAAATGCTCATCATCACTGGCCATCAGAGAAATGCAAATCAAAACCACAATGTGATGGTAGTTTCTTTTGCTGTGCAGAAGCTCTTTAGTTTAATTAGATCCCATTTGCCTATTTTGGCTTTTGTTGCCGTTGCTTTTGGTGTTTTAGACATGAAGTCCTTGCCCATGCCTATGTCCTGAATGGTATTACCTAGGTTTTCTTCTAGGGTTTTTATGGTTTTAGGTCTAACATTTAAGTCTCTAATCCATCTTGAATTAATTTTCGTATAAGGAGTAAGGAAAGGATCCAGTTTCAGCTTTCTACTTATGGCTAGCCAATTTTCCCAGCACCATTTATTAAATAGGGAATCCTTTCCCCATTTCTTGTTTCTCTCAGGTTTGTCAAAGATCAGATGGCTGTAGATGTGTGGTATTATTTCTGAGAGCTCTGTTCTGTTCCATTGGTCTGTATCTCTGTTTTGGTACCAGTACCCTGCTGATTTGGTTACTGTAGCCTTGTAGTATAGTTTGAAGTCGGGTAGTGTGATGCCTCCATCTTTGTTCTTTTGGCTTAGGATAGTCTTGGCAATGTGGGGTCTTTTTTGGTTCCATATGAGCTTTAAAGTAGTTTTTTCCAATTCTGTGAAGAAAGTCATTGGTAGCTTAATGGGGATGGCATTGAATCTATAAATTACCTTGGGCAGTATGGCCATTTTCACAATATTGATTCTTCCTATCCATGAGCATGGTGTGTTCTTCCATTTGTTTGTGTACTCTTTTATTTCACTGTGCAGTGGTTTGTAGTTCTCCTTGAAGAAGTCCTTACATCCCTTGTAAGTTGGATTCCTAGGTATTTTATTCTCTTTGAAGCTATTGCGAATTGGAGTTCATTCATGATTTGGCTCTCTGTTACTGGTGTATAAGAATGCTTGTGATATTTGCACATTGATTTTGTATCCTGAGACTCTGCTGAAGTTGCTTATCAGCTTAAAGAGATTTTGGGCTGAAAACAATGGGGTTTTCTAAATATACAATCATGTCATTTGCAAACAGGGACAATTTGACTTCTTCTTTTCCTAACTGAATACCTTGATTTCTTTCTCTTGCCTGATTGCCCTAGCCAGAATTTCCAACACTATGTTGAATAGGAGTGGTGAGAGAGGGCATCCCTGTCTTGTGCCAGTTTTCAAAGGGAATGTTTCCAGTTTTTGCCCATTCAGTATGATATTGGCTGTGGGTTTGTCATAAATAGCTCTTATTATTTTGAGAAACGTTCCATTAATACCGAATTTATTGAGAGTTTTTAGCATGAAGGGCTGCTGAATTTTGTCAAAGGCCTTTTCTGCACTCTATTGAGATAATCATGTGGTTTTTGTCTTTGGTTCTGTTTATATGCTGGATTACGTTTATTGATTTGCGTATGTTGAACCAGCCTTGCATCCCAGGGATGAAGCCCACTTGATCATGGTGGATAAGCTTTTTGATGTGCTGCTGGATTCGGTTTGCCAGTATTTTATTGAAGATTTTTACATCGATGTTCATCAGGGATATTGGCCTAAAATTCTCTTTTTTTGTTGTATCTCTGCCAGGCTTTGGTATCAGGATGATGTTGGCCTCGTAAAATGAGTTAGGGAGGATTCCCTCTTTTTCTATTGATTGGAATAGTTTCAGAAGGAATGGTACCAGCTCCTCCTTGTACCTCTGGTAGAGTTCCGCTGTGAATCCATCTGGTCCTGGACTTTTTTTGGTTGGTAGGCTATTAATTATTGCCTCAATTTCAGAGCCTACTATTGGTCTATTCAGGGATTCAACTTCTTCCTGGTTAAGTCTTGGGAGAGTGTAAGTGTCCAGGAAATTATCCATTTCTTCTAGGTTTTCTAGTTTATTTGCATACAGGTGTTTATAGTATTCTCTGATGGTAGTTTGTATTTCTGTGGGGTCGGTGGTGATATCCCCCTTATCATTTTTTATTACATCTATTTGATTCTTCTCTCTTTTCTTCTTTATTAGTCTTGCTACTGGTCTATCAATTTTGTTGATCTTTTCAAAAAACCAGCTCCTGGATTCATTGATTTTTTTGGAGGGTTTTTTGTGTCTCTATCTCCTTCAGTTCTGCTCTGATCTTAGTTATTTCTTACCTTCTGCTAGCTTTTGAATGCGTTTGCTCTTGCTTCTCTAGTTCTTTTAATTGTGATGTTAGGGTGTCAATTTTAGATCTTTCCTGCTTTCTTTTGTGGGCATTTAGTGCTATAAATTTCCCTCTACACACTGCTTTAAATGTGTCCCAGAGATTCTGGTATGTTGTGTCTTTGTTCTCCTTGGTTTCAAAGAACATCTTTATTTCTGCCTTCATTTTGTTATGTACCCAGTAGTCATTCGGAGCAGGTTGTTCAGTTTCCATGTAGTTGAGTGGTTTTGATTGAGTTTCTTAGTCCTGAGTTCTAGTTTGATTGCACTGTGGTCTGAGAGACAGTTTATTATAATTTCTGTTCTTTTACATTTGCTGAGGAGTACTTTACTTCCAACTATGTGGTCAATTTTGGAATAAGTGTGATGTGGTGCTGAGAAGAATGTATATTCTGTTGATTTGGGGTGGAGAGTTCTGTAGATGTCTATTAGGTCCGCTTGATGCAGAGTTGAGTTCAATTCCTGGATATCCTTGTTAACTTTCTGTCTTGTTGATCTGTCTAATGTTGACAGTGGGGTGTTAAAGTCTCCCATTATTATTGTATGGGAGTCTAAGTCTTTTTGTAAGTCTCTAAGGACTTGCTTTATGAATCTGGGTGCTCCTGTATTGGGCGCATATATATTTAGGATAGTTAGCTCTTCCTGATGAATTGATCACTTTACTGTTATGTAATGGCCTTCTTTGTCTCTTTTGATCTTTGTTGGTTTAAAGTCTGTTTTATCAGAGACTAGGATTGCAACCCCAGCTTTTTTTTTGTTTTCCATTTGCTTGGTAGATCTTCTTCCATCCCTTTATTTTGAGCCTATGTGTGTCTCTGCATGTGAGATGGGTCTCCTGAATACAGCAAACTGATGGGTCTTGACTCTATCCAATTTGCCAGTCTGTGTCTTTTCATTGGAGCATTTAGTCCATTTACATTTAAGGTTAATATTGTTATGTGTGAACTTGATCCTGTTATTATGATATTAGCTGATTATTTTGCTCGCTAGTTGATGCAGTTTCTTCCTAGCATTGATGGACTTTACATTTTGACATGTTTTTGCAATGGCTGGTACCAGTTGTTCCTTTCCATGTTTAGTGCTTCCTTCAGGATCTCTTGTAGGGCAGTCCTGGTGGTGACAAAATCTCTAAGCATTTGCTTGTCTGTAAAGGATTTTATTTCTCCTTCACTTATGAAACTTAGTTTGGCTGGATATGAAATTCTGGGTTGAAATTCTTTTCTTTAAGAATGTTGAATATTGGCCCCCACTCTCTTCTGGCTTGTAGAGTTTCTGCCGAGAGAGCTGCTGTTAGTCTGATGGGCTTCCCTTTGTGTGTATCCCGACCTTTCTCTCTGGCTGCCCTTAACATTTTTTCCTTCATTTCAACTTTGGTGAATCTGACAATTATGTGTCTTGGAGTTGCTCTTCTTGAGGAGTATCTTTGTGGCATTCTCTGTATTTCCTGAATTTGAATGTTAGCCTGCCTTACTAGGTTGGGGAAGTTCTCCTGGATGATATCCTGAAGAGTGTTTTCCAACTTGGTTCCATTTTCCCCGTCACTTTCAGGCACTCCAATCAGACATAGATTTGGTACTCTTTCTTCCAGTTGATCGAGTCAGTTACTAAAGCTTATGCATTTGTCACGTAGTTCTCGTGTTATGGTTTTCAGCTCTTATCAGTTCTTTTAAGGACTTCTCTACATTGGTTATTCTAGTTAGCCATTCGTCAAATCTTTTTTCAAGGTTTTTAGTTTGTTTGCGCTGGTTACGTAATTCCTCCCTTAGCTCTGAGAAGTTTGATTGACCGAAGCCGCCTTCTCTCGACTCATCAAAGTCATTCTCCGTCCAGCTTTGTTCCGTTGCTGGCGATGAGCTGCGTTCCTTTGGAGGGGAAGATGCGCTCTGATTTTTTGAATTTCCAGCTTTTCTGCACTGCTTTTTCCCCATCTTTGGGTTTTTATCTGCCTTTGGTCTTTGATGATGGTGACGTGCTGATGGGGTTTTGGTGTGGGTGTCCTTTCTGTTTGTTAGTTTTCCTTCTAATGGTCAGGACCCTCAGCTGTAGGTCTGTTGGAGTTTGCTCGAGGTCCTCTCCAGACCCTGTTTGCCTGGGTATCAGCAGCAGAGGCTGCAGAAGATAGAATATTGCTGAACAGCGAGTGTTGCTGTCCGATTCTTGCTCTGGAAGGTTCGTCTCAGGGGTGTACCCCACCGTGTGTGGTGTGAGGTGTCAGTCTGCCCCTAGTGGGGGATGTCTCCCAGTTAGGCTGCTAACTGGGTCAGGGACCCACTTGAGCAGGCAGTCTGTCCGTTCTCAGATCTCAACCTCCGTGCTGGGAGATCCACTGCTCTCTTCAAAGCTGTCAGACAGGGGCGTTTACCTCTGCTGAGGTTTCTGCTGCTTTCTGTTTAGCTATCCGCTCTCTAGTTTCTTAATTGCATACATATCCTTGTCTTGTTCCTCATCTAAGTGGGGAAGCTTTCAGTCTTTCACCATTGAATATGATTTTAGCTGTGAGTTTTTGGTAAATGTCCTTTATCATGTCAAGGAAATTTCCTTCTACTCCTACTTGCTGAATATTTTTCTTTTTTTTTTTTTTCTTTTTTTTTTTTCTTTTTGAGACAGAGTCTCACTTTGTCACCCAGGCTGGAGTGCAGTGACATGATCTCGGCTTGGTGCAACCTCCACCTCCTGGGTTCAAGCTATTCTCCTGCCTCAGCCTCCAGAGTAGCTGGGATTACAGGCACACACCACCACGCCCAGCTAATTTTTTTTGTATTTTTAGTAGAGACGGGGTTTCACCATGTTGACCAGGCTGGTCTCGAACTCTTGACCTCAAGTGATCCGCCCACCTCCACCTCCCAAAGTGCTGGGATTACAGGTGTGAGCCACCGAACCTGGCCTTATTGAGTATTTTTATCATGAAAGTGTGTTGAATTGTTTCAAGTGCTTTTTCTGCATCTCTTGGGATGATCATGTGTTTCCCCACCTTGGTAGATTCATATGGTATATTACGTTTATTTTTTCCATGTTGAACTACCCTTGCATTCCTGTGATAAATCTTTTTGCATCTGTATTCATGAGATATTGGCCTGTTGTTTTCTTGTGGTATCTTTTGCTAGCTTTGGTATCAGGGTAATGCTGGCCTCATAGAATGTATTAGGAGGTATTCCTTCATCTTCCACTTTTGGAAGAGTTTGAGTAGGACTTTATGTTGATTCTTGTTTTTTGTTTGTTTTTGTCTTTGTCTTTTTGAGATGGAGTTTTGCTCTTGTTGCCCAGGCTGGAGCACAGTGGCACGATCTTGACTCACTGCAATCTCTGCCTCCTGGGTTCAAGCGATTCTCCTGCCTCAGCCTCCTGAGTAGCTGGTATTACAGGCACCCGCCACCACGCCCAGCTAATTTTCTGTATTTTTAGTAGAGACAGGCTTTCATCATGCTGGCCAGGCTAGTCTCAAACTTCTGACCTCAGATGATCCACCTGCCTCGGCCTCCCAAAGTGCAGGGATTACAGGTGTGAGCCACTGTTCCTGGCCTGGTGTTGTTGATTCTTTGAATATTTGGTAGAGTTCAGCGTTGAAACCATCTGGTCCTGGATGTTTCTTTGTTGGGAGGTTTTTGATTACAAATTCTATCTCTTGTTATAGGTTTGTTGAGATTTTCTTTTTCTTCTTGAATCAGTTTGGTAATTTATGTGTTATGTGTTGTGTATTATAGATTTCTCTTATAATATGATTTTTAATGTGATAGAATCTATAGAATACATTTTAGTGAAATGTTACAGCTTGATACCAATTTAAAAATATTGCTCGTGGCCAGGCGTGGTGGCTTACACCTGTAATCCTAACACTCTGGGAGGCCGAGGCAGGAGGATCATGTGAGGTCAGGAGTTCGAGACCAGCCTGGCCAACATGGTGAAACCCCATCTCTACCAAAAATACAAAATTAGTCGGGTGTGGTGGTGCATGCCTGTAATCCCAGCTACTGGGGAGGCTGAGCCAGGAGAATCGCTTGAACCCAGGAGTTGGAGGTTGTGGTGAGACGAGATCACACCACTGCACTCCAGCCTGGCGACAGAGTGAGACTCTCTCTCAAAACAAAAAAATAAACAAACAAACAAAAAATATTGCTTGCTAATCTTAAAAGTGGACATTTTCCTCCTCATAGAATGATATTCAATATTATTCCCACAATATAGTGGGAGAAATTATAACTGTTCATTAAATAAATATTTCTTCTTTCCACTCATTTACTCATTCATTCAATGATATTTATTGAGCACCTGTTTGCCTCTCAAAGCCTTCCATACCTATCCAGTCTTCTACTCAGCAAAACCAACGTAGTGGTTTAGGACCCACTACGTATTAGGCCCTGATCTAGTTGCCAGGGTTGATCTAACCGAGTTTGGGGAGGAGATAACATCTTAGTTGAGATCTTACTGATGTGAGGGGGTTAGCTAGTTTGGGATATTGATGACAGGGGTAGACAATATTCCTTATAGAAAACAGTATGCTTGAAGTCCTGGAAAAGGAAGTATGCTGTATAGATAAAAGAGTGTGTATAAAATTTGAAAGAAGTGCATTTTAGCTACAGTGAAAGTAAATATACAGTAGTGAGAGATGTGGTTGAAGAAGTAGACTAGTGCAAGATCTTGTAGGGCCTTCAAGTCATGTTAAGTATTTTGCACTTTATCCTAGGGTCAATGAGAAGCCATTGAAGAGTTTTGAGCCAATGATTGACATGATCAGATTTGTTAAAAGATTGCCCTGGCTGCAGAGTGGAAAGTGGATTGGAAGAGGGCAAACGTATATGCAAGAAGATCAGATAGGCTACTGCAATCACCCTGGCAAAGAGCTGATGGTAGCTTGGACTAGTGTGATGGTAGTGGAAATGGAGAAAAGTTCCAGATTCAGAAGAAATTTCAAAGATGGAATCAATGGATGTTGGGAAACAGTGGAGGCAAACATGACTCCTAGGTCTCTAGCTTGGGCAGCTGATGGGATGGTGGTGCCACAGAATAAGAAGGGACCACTGCAAGAAGAGTAGATTTACAAAGGAGGATGAGTTTAGCTTTGCACATGTTACATTTGAGGTTCTCTTGGACATGTAAACTAGTGATGTTCGATGTACTAGTTTGAAGCTCAGGAGTGAGATCTGGGCTAGAGATAACCATTTGGGAATCATCAGTAGATTGTTATTTAAAGCTGTGGGAATGAATGATATTACCTACAAAGAGAGTATAGAAAGAGCAGAGAAGAAGTTGCAGGACAAAACTTTAAAAATCACCAACACTTAAAAATCAATCAGAAGAGGAGTGATGGACTAAGTAGAGAGGCAGGAGGAGGCTTCAGAAGAGAGTAGTATCATGAAAAAACAAGGAAAAGTTGTAAGTCATATGCTGTCAAGCAGTCAAACAGACTGAAAAGTGTCCTTTAAATTATCAAAACAGAGATTACTCATGAATTCTTACATTTGAGAGCACTTTCCATAGAAGGAGGAGTGGGGTAAGATGAAGCCAGATTTGATTTTGAAGAATAACTGAGAGCCAAGGACCTATAAATGACACTGTACATCCAAGCTCAGTTATTTGGGGGGCGGGGGGGCAAATTCCTCATCTGTAAAATGGGAATGTAACAGTAACTGCTTTATAGGTTTGTTGTGGATTACCTTGATCAGTATAAAGCACTCAGCACAGCACTGACACATACTAAATGCTCAATAAATCTGTGTTTTTTTAAAATCAGTAATAGTACATATAGTCAGCCACCAGTGTACCTGGCTTTTTAAAAATTATAATTTTAAAATATTTTTTTCTAGTACCAAACACTTAAAGGATACTTTTCCTTTATTTATTTATTTATTTTTGAGATGGATCTCTTGCCCAGGCTGGAGTGCAGTGACGTGATCTTGGCTCACTGCAACCTCCGCCTCCCAGGTTCAAGCGATTCTTCTGCCTCAGCCTCCTGAGTAGCTGGGACTACAGGCGTGCGCCACCACACTTGGCTAATGTTCACATTTTTAGTAGAGATGGGATTTCACCATATTGGCCAGGCTGGTCTCAAACTCTTGACATCGTGATCCACCTGCCTTGCCCTCCCAAAGTGCTGGGATTATAGGCGTAAGCCACTGTGCCCGGCAATACTTGGCATTTTAAAAATGCATAACATTCCTTAGGAATTCTAGGCTCTTAATTTGCATAATGTTCAGTTTAATATAATGTATATTTAAAATAAACCATCTTATATAACAGATTGTGTTTGGCAGAATTGAAGTCATTTTAACTTATTGGATGATGGGGATTTCAAGGCTTGTTGGTTTAGCTTGCTATAACAATACTATGCATATGGTTTTATTGTGTCAAAGTATCACTTCATTATTATTATAAGACATATGTAAGTATATACTTACCTTCAGTATAGAACTGCTGAATTATCTAGGGGAATGACATGAATTAGAATGCTTTTGGCAAAAGCAGTAAAATCCAATTCGAAGAGACTTAAACAGCCTGGGCAAAGTGGCTTATGCCTGTAATCCCAGCACTTTGGGAGGCCAAGGTGGGCAGATCACCTGAGGTTGGGAGTTCAGGACCAGCCTGGCCAACATGGTAAAATCCCGTCTCTCCTAAAAATACAAAAATTAGCCAGGCATGATGGCATGCGCCTGTAATCCCAGCTACTCAGTAGGCTGAGGCAGGAAAATCGCTTGAACCCGGGAGGTGGAGTTTGCAGTGAGCCGAGATCACGCCACTGCACTCCAACCTGGGTGACAGAGTAAGACTCTGTCTCAAAAAAAACAAAAACAAACAAACAAACAAAAAACAGAGAGACTTAAACAATAAGGAACATTTATTATCTCAAATAATAAGAAACCCCAAGAAAAGGAGGTTCTAGGCCGGGTTAGTTCAATGGCCCAATGACGTCATCAGAGACTCAGGTTCCTTCTATCTCTCCACCCTACCATCTTCGGCAGCCACAGTTAATTATGTACCTAGTAATTAGACCCAGGGTTCAAAATCAATGGATAGCAAGCTCTTATATATATATTTACAGATGTTGAGAAGGATATCTATCAACCTATCTTTAGTATATATCTCTGGAGCCTGGCATTATAGGCAGAATTTTATTTTTACTTTATGCATTTCTATACTAGTTGGGTGTTTTTCACAAAGCATGAGCAATACAGGTGTTTTCATTTCTAATAGATATTATATTACAAAATAGAAACATTATTCTTGAGAAAATACAAATATTATTGAATGATATCATAAACTATAAGTTTAATGGTTATATCCTATACTGGCCTATCCTTAAAATTGGTGCCACAGGCATCTAAAGTAGCCAAATTCAAAGAGACAGAAGGTAGAATGGTGGTTGCTAGGGTCTGGGAGGAGGAAGGAATGGGGAGTTGTAGTTTAAAGGATACAGTTTTGCAAGGGTACAGTTTTAAAGGGTTTCAGTTTTGCACGATGAAAAGAGTCTAGAGATTGGCTGCACAACGATGTGAATGTACGTAATACTGCTGAACTGTATGCTTCAAAATGGTTGAGATGGTAAGTTTCATGTTAGTGTATTTTACCATTATTTTAAAAATGGGTAGGCCGGGCGCGGTGGCTCAAGCCTGTAATCCCAGCACTTTGGGAGGCCGAGACGGGCGGATCACGAGGTCAGGAGATCGAGACCATCCTGGCTAACACAGTGAAACCCCGTCTCTACTAAAAAATAGAAAAAAAATAGCCGGGCGAGGTGGCGGGCGCCTGTAGTCCCAGCTATAGGGAGGCTGAGGCAGGAGAATGGCGTAAACCTGGGAGGCGGAGCTTGCAGTGAGCTGAGATCCGGCCACTGCACTCCAGCCTGGGCGACAGTGCGAGACTCCCTCTCAAAAAAAAAAAAAAAAAAAATGGGTGCTACTTTTCATGTATTTAAATATAGGTAAAACAGGCTGGGCGCAGTAGCTCACGCCTGTAATCCCAGCACTTTCAGAGGCCCAGGCGGGCGGATTACTTGAGGTCAGGAGTTTGAGACTAGCCTGGCCAACATAGTGAAATCCCATCTCTACTAAAAATACAAAAAATTAGCCAGGTGTGGTGGCACGTGCCTGTAATCCCTGTTACTTGGGAGGCTGAGGCAGGAGAATCTCTTGAACCCAGGGGGTGGAGCTTGCAGTGAGCCAAGATCCCACCACTGCACTCCAGCCTGGGCGACAGAGACAGACTCCATATGAAAAAATATATATATATATATATACACACACACACACCCCATATATACCATATATACATATATATGGTGTGTATATATATATGGGGGGTGTGTGTATACATACATATATAGGTAAAACTGTTTTAGAAACAAATCACTGTGACAGAGGGCATTGAAGAGCCATGGGTTTCATTCAACACAAAAATAAAGATGTATATTTTCCAAGCATTGTATTAAAAAAAAAAAAAAAAC